>NC_057806.1:148622520-148650913 GCF_018294505.1 Triticum aestivum
TGGGGCTGGATGAACAGGACCCCATGGTGTTGCCTCTGGATGAACAGGACCCTGATCGATCGAGCCGGTTGGGGCTGGATGAACAGGACCCCGTGGAGGGCTGGATGAACAGGACCACCCAGTGGAGGGCAGGATGAACAGTAGACACTGGAGGGCAGGATGAACAGTGGCCCGTGGAGGGGTGGTTGAACAGGAGCCCGTGGAGAGGGTTGGTTGAACGGTAACCGGTGGAGTAGCGTGCGGTGGAGGCTGGATGAACAGGAGCCCGTGGATGAAGAATCGCAGGTGGAAGCTGGAGGAGGTCGACAGTGGATGAATAGTAGCTCGTGGAGGCTAGAGCGGGTCGATGGTGGAGATGAACAGTATCCCGTGGAGTCCCGTTTTGCGGAACGCCACACCCCTCCCAATGAACAGGACCTCCGTTTCGACCGTAGCGCTCCAACACAAGTCCGTTTCGTCCGTTTTGCGGTACGCCACACCCCTCCCGATCAACAGGACCCCTGTTTCGACCATAGGAGGTCCATTTCCTCTGTTTTGCTGTACGCCAGACCCCTCCCGATGAACAGGATCCCGTTTCAAATGTGGCCGGTCGAACACAAGGCCGTTTCCTCCGTTCTGTGGTACGCGAAGCCTCGTTTCCATCGCCTGTTCCGTCCAAGCCCTCCTGATGAACACGACACATTCCGTTACCTCCCCATGAACACGACGCATTTCGTTGCCTCCCCATGAACACGACGCATTCCGTTGCCTCCCCATGAGCATGACAACGACGTTGTTTCTCCGTTCCGACCCAGCCATGTACACGAGCCCTGGCCGTACGTATGCGCGAGTAGGCGTTCGAGACCCCGCTGTACGTACGTGTAAATGCTACGTCCGCGCCTCTACTACAACACGTGCGCGCCTCTACATCAACCAGTATGTATGTACACGTTCGCAACCATAATGACAACGCTACGTACGCTTCGACCAGGTGAGTCCCGACTGTCAGGCACTTCCTTGCCTGTGATGATGTAGCTGGTGGGTCCCAGCAATTAGGGGGCGAATCGTTTTTTTGCCCAGACACACTTCCTTGCGTGCGAAGATGTAGCTGTTGGGTCCCAGCAGTCAGGGGGAAATGTTTTTTCACGAAATACGGTGGCCCGTCCGGTGGGTCCCGCTGTCAGGTGGATGAATAATTATTTTGCACGTAATAAGGAGGCACTTCCTTGCTGCGGCCGTGGACCTAGCTGTCAGCCTCTCCACGTACAGTCCATGTCCGATGGAAGCCGTTCCTTGACCACGTTGACCATGCCGCGCCGAGAGCACCAGGGCGATGGACGACGGTGTGGCCTAGGAAGGGGACGACGCGGAGCCGGGGAAGACGCGACAGTGGATGCCCACACGTAGAGGAGTACGAGGGTTCACTGGTTCGCTGCGGTGTGAGGCTGCCGTCGCCGCAGAATAACAGGGGGTGTGGGTGAGTAGAGGGGTGGCTTGGCCAGCGGTTGGAGTAGTAGGGGGCGGTGAGGCCTCCGCCGCATCGCAGCCGGCCACGGGAGGCAGGAGCACGAGGCACGACCGGCGCTGGTTTGGGCGGCTGGAGCAAGAAGACCAGAGGTTGAAGAAGCACTACGGCCGTTGGATGGACATCGTACGATCACTGGAGCTGGAATTGTGCATATTGACTAAGTTGACAAAGCCCTCTGTCCCCGTCAACTTAGTAGGCCCACAAGTCAGCCTGCCACTATACTGGGTCCCAGCTAACAGGGGGAGTATTCATTTTTATGTGCGTAATAAGGAGGCACTTCCTTGCGTGCGAAGATATAGTTGGTGGGTCCAAGCTGTCAGCGGCGGTAACATTTTTTTCGTGAAATACAGAGGCCCTTTCGGTGGGTCCCTGATGTCAGGTGGAGGAATCATTAATTTGCATGTAATAAGGAGGCATTTCCTTGCGTGCGGCCATGGACCAAGCTGTCGGCCTCTCCACTCCACTTCAGATGCATGTCGATCGTTGACCACGTTGACCAGGCCGCGTCGAGAGCACCAGGGCGGTGGACGACGGCGAGGCCTAGGAAGGGAACGACATGGAGGCAGGGAAGACTCAGCAGTTGTTCCCCACGCGGAGCGGAGTACGACTGTATGAGGGTTTACTGGTTCGTCTGCCATCGCTGGAGAATAACAGCAGATGTGGGTAAGTAGAGGGATGGCTAGGCCAGCGATGGGAGTACGGTGGGGCGGTGAGGCCTGCGCGGCAGCAGAGCCGGCCGCGGGGAGGATGGAGCAGGCAGTCCCGCCGACACCTGTTTGAGCGGCTGGAGTAGGAAGAGCAGAGATTGAAGAAACACGACGGCCGTTAGATGGCCATCCAACAGTCACTGCTTGTGCGTCAACCTCTTTTTAGGAAAGCCTCAAATCTATGGAAAATAGCATACAGGCCATTTGCTAATTCTTAAGGTTTTTTTGGAGCCCATATTCTTTTTGTTAGCATTATAGCCCATATTGTGGCCACGGTTAAAAAATTATATGAAATTTTGCATATTTTGGTGCGGTCCGAACTGTTTTTAATCCCAAAATTTCGACTCACATTCAAACTGATTTAAAAAATAAATGTATATCAATATAAAATCCAACAAATTCTCCATGCATAAAAATTAATGTAATTTAAAATCTCGTAATGAAAAAAA
Source organism: Triticum aestivum (assembly GCF_018294505.1). Classification (NCBI taxonomy): domain Eukaryota; kingdom Viridiplantae; phylum Streptophyta; class Magnoliopsida; order Poales; family Poaceae; genus Triticum; species Triticum aestivum. The sequence continues at coordinate 148,625,184 of NC_057806.1, forward strand.
CATATTTGAAACTAATTGCCGGTTTGATGTGTTTTAAAAATGTACAACCCATTTCTCATTACTGATGGGCCATTTTCTCGGCCAGCCGAATGAAAGCTCTCCTCGTCTTGAAAGATTTGCAGCCCAACAGGCATGACAAAGCGACTTACTTAGCAAATCACAAAAAAACTGGGCTGTGGCCTTGGACCCGGCTGTCAGTCCATTTGTTTTTTTAGTCCATTCGGTGGGCTGGGTGAAACAATGATGTAGCATCTATGCAACCCATTTAAATCCCATTTGCGTTTTTCTCGGAAGTCGCGGACTTGCTGGGTTAGGTGAAATCATGTTGGGCTAGACGGAGAAATGTTATAAAAACATAAACACATGATTGCACGTCAGTAAAATCTTTGCAAGCTTATGTACGAAATCACTAGGAGTTAACTTGCCAAGTTTTATATAAACAATTATTATTATTTTGTAAGAACTTTCAACTTACGAAATAAAATATCATTTTAATTTGATGAGTTAATAGTATGTGCGGTATTATTATTATTTTGGCTAGATGTGGGACAGTTGAGGTGCTTCTAGGGGAAAGTACTGGGAGAAAACTCAGTTTACATCGAAAAAGAAAGTGGGAGAACATTCAGAGACCTGCTGGGTCCACCTGAGGAGGGGAATATGTTGGGAGGAAGGAGATTCAAAGCACGGCAGCCGAGTGAACTAGTTTTTTTACGGGCAAGTGAACTAGTTTACATACATAAGCAAATTGCCACTAAAAAAAGCAACCAGGTTAATGGGTTCTTTAAAGAAATATTTCGGACAAAACAGATAATTACGACACATAGGCTAATGCATGAAACACTCACATGATAAAGGTGCTTATAAACAGATAAATTACAACATCTAGACCTTCCTGGCACACTTGATCATGACACTGCGGCTGTCCGTGTACTCATCGGTTACGGGAAGCAGACACGCCCTCATGTCCAAGATCTGCATGTACATGTCGTAGCATGCGTATGCGCCCTTGGCCGCATAGGTTATGTAGGCTAGATTCAGAGGTACCTCCCACGTGTTCAGGTCGTCTTCTTTCATGTTGGCGTATCAGGTGTAGATGATGGTCTCAGCGAGGTCAACCACGGAGTCCTTCTCCTGCCCGTTGCTGATGATCTTGTATTGCTTCTGGATGTCGACAAGCTTGTTGCACCAGATGGCCAAATCGTCGCGTTCTTCCTTCTCTCCACCGTAGCAAAGGTGCAGTCAGCGCTGCCAATGAAACGGGCGAATGCTCCAGAACCTGGGGCAGCCATAGGACTGAGGCGAGGCAGAGCTTCACCGAGTCCGTATTGTTGGTGTACATCACATTCAACTTGGTGCAGCCATAGGACTGAATGACGAACTCAAAGGGGAACTCCTTGCTGAAGTCCATATCCAGCAGGCTCACCCCTCGGATCGCCATTGGAGTCTCTTCGAGTGAACGAGTGTGTAGGCGGCGGCAGCAGTTCGTTTTTCAGCTGTTGGGGAACTGGATTCAACAGTAAGCTGAGTGTGTACAGGCGACAATAGTTACTACCCCTCCCTCTTCCGCTGCACGCCCGGCAGAAGATGCACGCTCGGCCACACGTTGGTTCATGAGCGGGTCTGTATTGGTACTATAATAACAGGAGTTAGTGGTCACTTTACTTAAATTTAATTAGCTTTAATAGAAATTTGTACTTAAAACAAGCAATGCATTCGCTCGTTCTATCTGTGCTGCAGGATCAACATGCACAACAATTAGAATTATTATTCTCAGGATGCACACGATCATCACATTTGTCGCACTTTCACAAAGATAATACTACCGAGTTTGAACTGTTTGTTATGGTTGTTGTCCTCTGCATCATCATGTCGTGTTTCCCAGCTTGCAAGATTCAGAATCAACAAATAAGATCCAAATAATAAGTACAACAAGGATGCCTACACATCTCATTGATTCCTAGCTTGCAAGATTCAGAACCAACAAATAAGATCCAAATAATAAGTACAACAATGATGCCTACACATCTCACTGATTCCCAGCTTGCAAGATTCAGAACCAACCCATTAGAGCCTTTTGATAAAGTGAATATCGGGACTAAATCCATCTTGGCTAGCCATGTCATACAATCGAAGAACTTGGCGAATGATCTTGACCGTCACAACATCTGTAGTTGAGTATTCCTGTTTGCACAACATGTTTGCACAACACAAACAAGGAGACAAGAGAGCATGATTTCGCTTTAATAGCGGCCTCCTTGAACTCAACCTCCAGCTCTACTTGGATGAGGTCTTCCTGGAGTTCCATGATTCAATTCATGTGCCTTTTTCTGCAGTTCACCTGAAATGAAGCAAAGATTGCATCATTCAGCTAGCAAGAAGTAATTGCTCTTGTGAGCTGGCAGGTTCTTCTTTAGTAGTTGCACTAAAATTGAGGAACATTAAGGTTGGCTGTCCGGCTCATGTAAGGTGCAACTATAATTTTCTTATCCTTTTGTGCAGTTCCACTAAAATAAAGTGCCATTGTGGTGACAGTGATGGCTCCATCTTGCAAAGGCTAATAAAATGTTGCACGAGGTTACCAGCAAAACTTGACGGAGATTTTGGAAACTCCAATCACCATTTTGTGCAGTTCCACCAAAATTGAGAGATGTTGCCCACGTGACATTTTAGTTGAACTGCACAAGACACTCATTGCAAAAAAGTGTTTTCTGCAGTTCACCAAAAGGTCACAATAGCAACAAGGTCAAATGGATATCCCTATCTGCACAAAAAGATACAACGTAAACAGTTGCTGGTCAATAAGAATATACGAAACATATACAAAATGAAAAAAAGCATCTTAATTATGTTCATGGCAATCACGTAAGGACAATAGAAATTTTAAAACGTCAGCGATGCTTCATGTTACCAGAAGCATTACGATCAACAATGAGATTCCTCAAATATGGGATTACTTTAATGGTGGCATTGCTTGTTTACCAGACATAGTAAATCTACAGCAGCTAAAGATTTGGTTTAAGGGCATGGGACCGTGGGGACACCAGGACACTCAGCAGCGTAAAGGAGTAGCTTACATATCATACTAGGGAAAACAGCAGGAGTGCCATTGTACTATGTGAGGGCAGCAAATCTAATCCTGGAGACCTTTTACTATGTGAGGGCAGCAAATCTAATCCTGGAGACCTTTTACTATGTGAGGGCAGCAAATCTAATCCTAAGACCTTTTACTATGTGAGGGCAGCAAATCTAATCCTGGAGACCTTTTACTATATGATGGCAGCAAATCTAATCTTGCACATACTCTGTTGACTTGTCCACCAGCCGCCACATTCTATCCTTTTTTCAAACAATAATAGATCTGTTCCTTATCCAGTTTGTACTGCGTTTTACCATTATTATCCTTTTCAACCAAGAGACCGGTTGGGTATCCGGTCTCTACTACTTTCACCATATTATTTCCTCTTTGAATCAAGTCCTAGATTCATGCTACAACTTTCCCCCCTTTCTTCGTTGTTTGAACAAAGCCCTAGATTCGAATGCATGAAGTAACTTTACCTCTAATAATACTAAAAATTTAGGTGGCTTTGGAAGAGCTGATGGTAGTAGAAAAAGATGCACATGCAGACACGTGGGGAGCTGGGGTAGTAGAGCAAGGCCACTTTCGAAGAAGTTATACCTGAGGGTCGCCGGGCTGTCGGCGGCGGTAGGTCGGATCTGCGGACAATACGGCAGGGAGGAAGAAGGGTCGGACGACCTCCCGAGCCGGCCATGTGTGGGAGAGAACGGCACGGGCAGAGGATCGGGCCCCTCCGGCAGCTGTGGGTTTCCTCCCTCGGCGGCGATGACCACGTGAACGATGCACCTTTTAGTCCTCTACACACACCGGCCGAAGGGATCTGACCGGATCTGTGACCAGCGGTAAGCAGAGAGAAAATGTCGCTACCGCTGTCTTGTTTATATCTAGAGAGGATGAGAGAATGAAGAGAGCAACCCTAGTAAAGCAAGCGCTCAGGCCCCTGCATCCATATATAGTGGAGTGATTATCTTTTTTCTCTCCACAACAAGCATTTCAATTTGTGTACGTGGCATTAAAGAAAAGAAACTCTCTATTTAAGGTGACTACTGTATGACTCCTACTTAATACTAGTAGTACTACAGTATTGTTCACTTGTGCTCCCCGCCCCTCCATTCATTGAACAACCCCACGGATGAATAAACATGCAGTAAGTACTGTATTTATATAGAACGAACAAGCTCGAACTGTTTTCGCGTAGTTAAAAGTTGAGGACGGGGCTTTTCCCGGGCAGTACACGCGACAGTTTTCGGGTAGGGCCAGAAGACTATTTTAATTTTTTTTTAAAACTTTGAGACGGCCACATAGCATGGAGCCGACCCCAACGATTTTAAGCTTACAGGCATAGTACATCCTATCCTAGACTACTATACACATGAAACTGCCACACGAGTGTCCGGGCTGCGCTTGGCTCTTCGCCTCTTCAGGAAGTCGAACAATGATGGAATACTACTGCACTGGAGGAGTACTATAGTACGCTTCTGGCCATCTGACACCGATTCAACTGCTGCATGTCCACCACATGCGGGACGGAGAGCGTGTAGCGAAAGCTTCTCCTAGTCTTGCCAGCCACCACGCTCATGGGCGAGGGAGGGACGCTCCTGCCTTTGCGTGTATGACAGGTGGGCCCTACAGGTGTGTGGCCAACCTGTCATACTGCCAAAGGCATGTGCAGTAAAGTCCGCGGGGGAGAGGATAATCAAACTTCTCGTTGACGTACGAGTTGACGCGACACATCAAAGCACTGCAGTCGATATATTTCAATAATTTGCGTGTGTGACTCCCAGATGCAGAGACCGGGGGTCATCATCCTCCTTTTCGAGAAAAAATAGACGCGTGTGTGAGAGGACGAGTGCGTGCGTGCACCTCTTCTCTTCCTGTATAACGTACTACTAAACTCAGAGTACAAGTTTTTGTGGGTGGCACGATGGTGCGTGTGAGAAGTCCCAAGAGATAGGCTTAATGCATTAATTGCAATGCATGCATGCATAAAGTACATGCATTGGTCAATTTTCTCTTAATACTTGCATGCAATGATTTAATGCACCTTGGAATATGAACATGTGTTGGGGACAACCAAATTGAGCCTTATAAAATGGAAAAACTAAAATTTTGAGATAAGCCCTATAAAACCGGAAAGGAGGGAGTAGAAAAAGAAGTACTCCATTCAGGAATAGTGCCGCACTTCGAAACTAGAACTGTCAATAAATTTTGAGCTTGCGTCTTGTCACATTCCAAATTACTCCATGCTATATTAAATTGCAAACCTATTCACACTGATCACAACCTAAACGGTTTCCCACTTAGGAGCGTATTAGTACTCGGTTATAAATACTAGTATGCCAAGATGACTGCACATTCCTCCTCAACTCCTCATCCACAAAAATAGGAAAGTCATTCAACATACTTCCCTTGAGTCTGCCATGGCCAGCGTGAGTTCTGGGTCGAGAGATTGCCACCAGGGAGAGGCGAGCATGGAAGCGGAAGCATGAGAGATGTCCCGCCTCACTGCGAGAGCTACCGACATGTCCCGCCGTACGGAAGTAGCAGCACAGAGGTCCCGCCGTGCTGCTGAAGCAGCACGGAGGTCCCGCCGCACCGTCGATGTAGCAGACTGGTCCGGCCGCACCAAGAAGCAGCAGAGATGTCCCGCCGCGCCACGAATGCAGTAGAGATGTCCCGCCGCGCCTCAGCGGCCTGGGAAAATTTCTCGCGGGCACGCGACGACTATTACAGGCGCATGCATGCGATCGTCCATAGCCAGATAGATCAGATCTCCGGCTCGGGAGGTTGCAGGACGACATGATAACCTCATTTGAACAGGCTACCGGCGTCATCCGACAACTAAGGGAGGGCAATGAGAGGCTCCGGGCCGAGCGCGACCTGCTGAGGGAGAAGATCGTCCGAAGTGCAGACCTGTAGGAGGAGACTAGTGCCTTGTTGAAGAAACTTATGGACGAGAATGACATGCTCTACAACGAACGCCAAAGGCTGGTGGAGGAATCCGTGGATGTTCTCAAGCAGCGTCTTGAGGACATGAAAGAGCTCATTGCCGCTCGCCCCGGAGACTAGTTTCCTGGTTTCTTTTGATGTAATAATCGGTTTAGGATGTGGATTGTGTCGTCTGTTGTGAAATGTTGGGTTCTAGCGTAGATGTTTGGCCTTTGTTGGCCTATTGGGATGTTGTGATTTCAATATGGTAGCTTTTAGTCCTTCGTGTTAGGCTGGAGTTGTGCTGAACTTCTTGTGAATTGTGGTTGTTTTCAGTAATGAAAATCAGAAGGGGCAAGCCCTTCTTTGATCAAAAAAAATTTAATCGTCCTTATATATTCATCAGTCTTGCTATAAGTCACAGTAGATGCTATATAGGTCCGTCGGATCTTACATCAAGATCCGTGCTTTCAGATTTTCTTTTTTCTCTCGTAAATCTCAGTCGAGTGAGACATAGCCACGCCATTAAACATAGGCTCGGGCGCCATTAATGGAGACCTTGGGAGAGAGGTGGACGTCAGATGGAGGTCAAAGGGCTCTCCTCCCGATAAGCACGCGCAAGGGTCCGATCGCACGCCTCTCGTACTCAAATAGCTACCCCGCACGTCGCCTCCTAGCTAATAAAAAAGGGGACACGTGGCGGCACATAAATGGTACTAGTAAGTAGAACGCCCACGGTTTCAATAATACTTGTGTTTCCGATTGTAACGTGACAGCACTTCTTCCAAAATGACTTTGTTGATTGTTAATGTGTGCGCCTTCGCAAATCGGACTGCAAATTTACCACAGCATGTTGGTGCCATGTCATGGCACCAAGCCAAGTTTCATTATTTTCATGCGTGTTTTGGATTTACAAGAATTAAAAAACTAAGTTTCTCAATGTTTCCAACCCAGCCACGACGCCCAGAATTTTGAATTTCATTCCCATTTCTTGCATGGAACCTAGAAATTTACCCGAGGACACACATGTGATTTTTCAACCAACTTTGGTGCATTGGAACATGTGCTCTTATTTCAAATTTGAATTATGCACACAAAGGTGACACGTTCCCTCCTAGAACCACGAGCCTTCTTGAGAGAAGCTCCGATTTGCAAGAAGCTTATACCAAAATTTGTTCTTGTTCGGCTAATTTTTTTTTACCACGGCATGGTACTACCATGACATGAAACCATGCCAAGTTTCATGATTTAAAACCAAGTTTCTCAATGTTATCGACCGAGCCACGATGCCCAGATGTTTGAATTTTATTCTCATTTTTTGCATGGGACCTACTCCCTCCTTCCATCTATATAGGGCCTAATGTGTTTATCAAGACAGCCTTTGACTATTGACAAGATTAATAGCACATGAGATGTATACTATGCAAACTATATTATTGGAAGCTCCTTTGACATACAAAATTGAAGGTATGCTTTGTGTAAGTTGCATCTCATATATTATTGCTCTAACGTTTGGTCAAAGTTAGCCTTGAAAAACGCATTAGGACCTATATGCATGAGAGGAGTCGACTTCGAGAGAACGTGTTTGTTCGAGAGAAACCGAGGAAGACTACTATATATCAATGGTGCATGTAGGCGGGAATTAAACTAAGGGATGATCTTATTGGTTTCGAGGATATGGGGGAAGAGTGAGAGGCGGGAGGGGGGGTAGCTAGAAGGAGATTGTTAAGTGTGAGTGTGTGTTTTACCCATCCAGGCGGAAGTTATGTGCACAAAAGAGGAGAATGATTCGATGTGGCATTAGGATTGAGGGTAATTAACTACGTATGGAGACATAGAGACCTTGAACGTGCATGTGTGAGAGGTATACATGTATATGTGGGATGTGTGTGTGTGCGCGCGCGCATGATCAAGATAAAAGAAAGAAGACATAAGTCATAAGATCAATGACATGGGAGAGACGGATCGGTATGATAATATGCATGCATGTGAGAATGCATGGAAGAAGTCCCGACAATTGAGCATGTGTTTTTCTCTTTAAGAGATAGTGGTGTGGGCTGGAGCATGCATCTAGGGCGAGCAGAGGGAGTGAGGCGCAACGATTGTGCAAAAGAGACCAACCTATAAATGCATATGTATGGAGATACATATATAGTGTGGGTGATAGGAAGCAAGAGTCTGTGCGAGAAAGAAATGTTGATGGAGAAACTACAGATAGATACAGAGATGGAGATGCTAGCTAGAGGGACATCCGCTAGTTTGGGTGTTGGAGATGACCGTCGGGTGGTTCAAAGGGTGAAGTTATATATGTGTGTGAGAGGGCACTTGACTGCATGTAGAGAGAAACATATGTAGTGTGCGTGATAGGAATCAAGAGTGAGGGCGAGAAAGAAGGTTGATGGAGAAACAGATAAATAGAAAGATAAAGATGCTAGCTAGTGTGCATTAGAGATATGAGTCAAGTGGATCAGAAGGCTGGGTTATGTGTGTGGGTGTGAGAGATATAGAAAGAGGGTGTGTGTGAGTCACATACAAACAGATATCAGAGAGAAATGAGATCCAGAGAGACGGAGTTTTGTGTCTGTGAGAGAGAAAGATATTTCACAACGAGAGTGATAGCTAGAGAGACGTACGAGGGAACGCAAGATATCTCTAGGGAGAGAGGGTGTGTGTGAGCGACATACAAGAGAACAATGGAGAAATATGAGACCCTGGGAGACCGAGTTTGTGTTTGTGTGTGAGGAAGAGATATTGAAGAGGAAGAGTCGTAGGTTCTCATATCTAAGGAGCGAAAGACATCTCTGTATGAGGGGTGTGCGAGTGGCACACATGGGAATAGTAGAGAGAAATGAGACCCTGGGAGACAAAGTTTTGTGTTTGTGTGAGAGAAAGAGATTCCACATGGAGAATCATAGTTAGAGACACATAGCAGGGAGTGAGATATACTTAGAGAGAGATAGAGTGATGAAGGTCGAGGGAGAGAGTACCGTCAGTGTGTTACGAAGATAAAAGATCATTGTCGACATACAGGTAGCACAAGAGATACCTGAGAGACGATGAACGCGTATAGGTCCAGAGAGATAGTCCTATATAAGCATGAGTAATAGCTATATGAGACGAATATCTGGATTAAAGGGGATTCAAATATTTAAACTGGAGATCACGACATCGATAATATCATAACGCAAATTGGTGTATCAAACATGTATATTCATTTGAATTTGGGCACACATGTAATGTTATATAGTTTATCAATATTGGTGATCCATAGATTCTTCAATTACAAACAATGCATGGTTTATATGCAATTAATGTCTAAATGGGATTACCCTATATGTTGCGTGTGTGAAACACATTATACATGTTTGAGAAGTAAAAAAACCCGCATGAAACACACATTAATTGGAGACAGTTAGCGAGGAATGCATACATTGGATTTCAACATAAAGTGGTTTCAAATATTTGAAAATCCAAATTGATGGATACAATGTTATGAATCTGAGATCATGCCATTTGTAAACCATATTTATGTATAAATGGTGTTGTGCTTTTGAAAGTATATATATAAAAAAATGATGTATATAGAATGTAATTCCAATTGAAAATGGATCCCTCCCGAAAAAAATAGAATACAAACGGGATTCAAATTGAGGTGGCACGGTAAACGTGCACTCTGCAAATTTTGAACGAAGCGGGGAAAGTCGCAGTAACCGCCCGAAACCAAAATCTGCGAGATGGAAATCACTACTGCCTATCCCTGCCATGCAAAGCCTATATGCTGGATTTCTATAGGTTTGGATAGGGGTAGGTTTGTAATTTCACCCAAACATGACATAACTGCCTCTCACCCGGATTCATACACGGTGGGCGCCAAAACATAGTGTGTCCTCGGCCAAAATCGACTCCCTCCCCGATTCATATTCATACACGGTGGGCGCCAAAAACAAACTCTCGTCGGCAAATATTCGGTGTATGCGAGATTACCGTCCTATCCCCAACCGACTAGTGTTGCTGTGATGTAGTAGAAATTTGAAACGAGGGCTAACTTTGTAAATTTCCTCACATTTGAGACAAGCACGCCCTGAATACATGGTTCCCCCTTCCTCTCTACCTCCCTTTTCCCCATTCGTACTCCGTGGGCGCCAAAACAACCTCTCCACCCCACCCTCCTTCGTCTGCCGCCGTCCGCCACCCCATCCACCGCCGTCCTCCTCCACCATGCCGGAGCTGATACCCCGATACCGCCGTCCATTACAAGAGATCGACCTCTCTCATCCACGGCTTCGGACCGGGATCCTTGCATCCCGTCCTCTCGCTTCATCGCCGCCGTCGTCCACCCTGCCGGCGCCGCTCCTACGACCGTCTCGTCCACCGCGCCCCGCGGCCACCGTCTACCCTCCTAGATCCGCTTCCACACTGCCGACAGCCATCGCTACCACAGCACCGTCAAATTCTCAACAGATGCGTACACGGCGCCGCACCAGAGGCGGTACTCTTTCGTATCTATTCAACTTATTTATCGCACCAAGAAAATAGATCGCCACTGCTTTACTCTGATTTCTTGTCTTGGTTGCGAAGTTGCCTTTGTCCGGTTTGCACCTTCAGTTCCGCCATGGCACGCTCAACACCATACTCGCAATGCTTATGGTTTTCCCCTTTTATATTCCACACTAGTTAAATCATAGTAGACTAAATTGCAAAATTGGGTCAGTCGAATTTTCAGAGCTCACCGGAGTTCGTCGGTGCGATCGAAGGGGCTTGTGTGGTTGTGGGGCCTCGCCGAACGAAGAAAACTCGACGCGAGTGGGGGTGGGGGTGGCGGAGGAACACAGGCGGTGGGGCCGGTGGTCCGGCCGGCGGACCGTGCGGTGTTCTGTATGGGAAGAATCAGAGACGAGGAAGAAGAAGGGTTAGGAGACGTAGGATCTTCATCCAACCGCCTGAAATGGTCGAGAGACAGCTAGGAGTTGCATTCTTAATGCGCTCTGGTTCATCATGTGTGGGCACTGCACAACCAACATTTTATGATCCAAAATCTGCTTGCTCTTCTTTACCATGTTCCTCTTCCGTTCTTCTTTAATATGTAATCTCTCCGTTCCTAAATACAAGTCTTTTTATAGATTCCACCATGGACTACATATGGAGCAAAATGAGTGAATCTACACTCTAAAATGTACCTGGATACATCTGTATGTGATCCATAGTGGAAATCTCTACCAAGACTTATATTTTGGAATGGAGGGAGTATGATAGTAGTACAGTATGTTCCTTGTACTGAAGATGAGGAGGGACATTTGCAGTATAGAGGTCTATACGGTCGGTTGTGATGGACAGTTTGAGCCTCTTTGATTCGTAGGATCTTGTAAACATAGGAATAGGATTTGTAGTGGCCTGCCCACTTGAATCCTATAAGAATAGCAAGGAAATGCGGGGAGTTGTGTCGCCTTTGAGAGTTACATTGATATTAACAGTACCGCACCTTCACTTGAAGAGAGCTGGTATCTGAATCCTTTCTAGCCATACCGACAATACTAGCACATATATTCCAGCAAGTTCCACTTTGCTGATTTCACTCTGATGCTTAAGGTTTTCCCGTTATATCTACACTATGATCTGTGTAGCTGCTTTGTGTCGTACTAGCAGCAGTCCACTCTTGAAGCTAAACACTGCAATGACTTGCAAAATTGGCACCAAGGCATTGAGTGCCATTCTGGATGCAATGAAACTCATACGCTCCCCACCTATTGATTCTTGTTCAGAATATGATCCTAATGACTATTCTAACCTCGAGGAGTCATAGGCAGATGGCCTGTCCTGTTCACCCATCAAGGTGCCTGTTCTAATTTGGCAATGTTTTATTGATTGCGGGTATCTTGCATATGTTGTCTTGCATTTCTTCTACTTTGTTGCACCGCCATCTGCTTAGTTTACTCATCATATATGTCGATATGCCATGCCCATCCATTATCAATACATATTCCATCTGTCATCATACCATGTTTTTCCACTCAAATGTTGTTCTTGTACATCAGACATCAAAAAGGAATAGGGTGATTTCCGAACCTGAAGGAGCACCAGCAAAGTCCTTGAAAAACGTGGTGGTGTCGGAGAAATCAGACAACACCCCACTTATATTGGTTGTACAACCAGTGACACAAAACGTAGGACCGACTCCAGCAGACTGTACCCATACTTCACTGGCCACACCACTAGCCCCACCACACAGGACCTGCACTACAACAAAAGGTATACCGATTTCATTTGCCATACCACTAGTTGTACCATAGAAAAATCCCACTCCAGCAAAAAGTATAGCAAGTCCATTGGCCAAAGACCTATCCCAACTGCAGAGACGGCCAATTCCTACAGATTGGAACCCCATTCCACTTATTCCCAGTTTAAAAGACAATGCTTTCAATGTTGTTAGGGACTATGTGTATTCCCATCATGGGAAGATTATTGTGAAGACAGACACCATTTTCACATCTTCCTGTCCAACTTAAGTGTAAGTGCTATTATTCATTGTTATTATTTTCCTGTTTTCTGCTGATTGAACACATGAATGATTTACATTACATTGTTGTAACTAGGCGAGGGTCAATCTGGATAGTCATGACGAGCAAAGCTTGCTAGTGCTTTTCAAGGAAGCATTGCAGTAGTATCGGTGTTACCTGAGGAAATCACACTTTGATGGCAAGTCTATAAACGAATTTCCGGTGAAGTCTCATGTGCTAAATTTAGAAGACATTGAATGGAAAAACCTTTTTATGCACTGATCTCGTTCCCAGGATGAGGTACTGTCTATGAAATCACATGAAAATTTGAACTTCTACTTTTCCGCATGTGCCTTATGGATCTTTTTTGCAGGAAATCTGCTCGAAGAAGAATTCTGGTTTGACAAGAACGACAGGATATCGCAAATATGTTGCCCGCTGCTTTGCTCTTGTTAGTACATGTTGTCCTGTATCACTGTACTTGCATACATACCTGGTTCATTATGTGATAGCAGTATGCATGATAGCTTGCTTATCAATTGTTCGCTCCAAATTATCTGATCTATATGAATGGTTACATTAGTGTAGAATATATCCAATGCCAATGTTTTTTTAGCTCTGCATTGTTCTTGTAAGTACATGATGTCCTTTATTAGTGTACTTATAATGACAGGTAGTTGTTCATGTACCATCACTCTGCAGCTTATTTTCCTTTGCCCTCCATTTTCTACACATCAGATCTGTATTTACTCTTACCATAAGGTTGGTACTGAAGAAGTTTAGCTGTGCATTCCTCTTGGTTGTACCTTTTGCCTGTATCGCTGCACTTACATTTATAGCTACTTGGTTATGTAGCATCACTCTTCATCTTATCTTAAATATTCTCCATTTTTTCGTATATTATCACATCTATATTTACTCTTAACAAAATGTAGAATAAAGGCAGTGCTTTTGAAGAAGATTTTGTGGTAAACTTCTTGAATTGCCCCCCCCCCCATCAGCATGGACAAGGCCTTTATAGAGCATGTCTTCACCAATAATGTAAGTTTGTCCATCTCAAGCCTTCAAACTTTGTTGTATATATTTGGTTAGGCATGACTGCAACAGTTGTTTATTTTTGGTGTTTACATCAAATTGCTTGTTTAAAGTTTATTACGTAGTTCATAAACAAAAGTTTGTCCTTTCTCAATTTAAGTTTTTAGTTGTACAACCAACTTCCTTCTTCATACCATGTAAATTAAACTATAGAGAGCAAGTGATCTTCTTTTGCACTACATGTATGCTTCTGTTCTTCATCCGTAATCTAGTGGTGTGGTGAACCTACCCACTACAGCACAATGTCATATTCTGCAATGTCTTAACTATGAACAATGTCATATCATTCTACTATTATTTAAACCGTCTCTTTATTTGCCAATCTGAAATGGTATAAATTGACAGCACACTAACCATTGATACTTATGAGTTCTTGATCTATAATCCAGTGGTGTCGTGAAGCTGCCAACTCCTTCACAATGTCATTTCCTGCCATGTCTTGACCTGAACAATACTGTCGGATTTCGGGTTCCGGCAGACCCTTGAGGTTCGAACACTGGGGTGCGCGCGGAGATTTCGCCTCCTACCTACCTGCACCCCTCCACCTTGCTAAGATCTAAGCTATGGAAAGAACAACACAAGAGACACAGGGTTTATACTGGTTCGGGCCAGCGTTGTGGTGTAATACCCTACTCCAGTGTGTGGTGTGGTGGATTGCCTCTTGGGCTGATGATGATGAGCCATACAAGGAAGAACAGCCTCGAGAGGGTCTGTTCTTGGCTGGGGCGATGAACTGCTGGGAGGAGTTCAGTCACCCTTCTCTCTCTCTCACTCTTCAAATTTTTTGATCTGATTCGATCTCCTCTCTACTCGATCGTTGGTCTCGATCCCCAACCTCTTGATGCTTGGTCTCGATCTCCTCTCTACTTGATCGTTGATGCCTTTTTCCCAACCTTCCCTTCCTGTGGGTGGCTGGTCCTATTTATAGAGGCCCTGGTCCTCTTCCCAAATATCGAGCGGGAAGGGAGCCAACAATGGCGGGCTAATTTGAAGGGGGGCAGCTAGTACCAGCTATCCTGACAAAAGTAGTCTTCGCCTGCACAAAGCTCTGGTGGTGACGTTGTCTTGGGCTCCACAATGACCTCCGTCTTGTAGTCCTCCTGGTCTTGGTCTTGTTGCACCGAAATGGCCACCTTTGCCTGATGCCTCTGTACTCTGCGGCTGCGCTTGCCCCCTTTGCACCAAAGAGGAAAGGAGGACACTGCGCGGGCTGGCGCCCGCCTGGCGCCCTTGGTCGTCATGGCTTGCGTCATGGGCACCTCATGAGGTACCCCGCCTTGATCTCTCCACCTCCTCGCGAGCCAGTCTGGTGAGGCCGTGCCTGAGGAAGCTCCACATCGTCCGCCCCGCGAGGCTTGGCCCCTCGCGAGGGTCTTGGGTCTGTGTTGATGAAGATGGGCCGTGCTGGGCCCCCCTTTGAGCCACGCCGCAGGCCGCAGGCAGGCAAGTCTGGGGACCCCCATTCCCTGAACGCCGACAGTAGCACCCGGGCCCAAGGAGCGCCCGGACTTGGCCGTGCAGGGAGGCGGAAGGGAAAGAGCGAAGCGCCATGGGCCCTAACAGCCTGCGGCCTTGGGCGCCGCATGGCGGTTGATTGGACGTGGGCGTCTCCACTTCCCATGGCGCCTCAGCAACTGCACAGATTGGACAAGTCCCTCCATGCAAAGTGGGTCATGATTACCTACGATCGTGGAGGTCGGCGGTTGGCCTTCGCCGGCCATAAGATCGGAACGGCGCGTGCCCTTCCAGTCCATCCCTCCTTGCTTCTCCTTCTTCCCGGTCCTTGCTCCATCTTGCTGCGATGGCTCCGATCCGCCGGTTCTCGACGGCAGAGAAGGGAAAGGCTCCCTGAGAGGAACCAGACCCGCTTCCGCCGAAGAAACGGCTCGTGCTCCGTGGCCCGGACGAGGGGGCCCATCAGGTGGTGTCGAGGCCTTGGTGCGAGCGGGCACCACCGGGGTTCCCGCTTCCCTTGTACGCCCACATCGAGGGCCCTGAAGGAGCTGATGCTGATCGCCACGGGCGGCGCCGCCGTTGGCGCCGATGGGTCACGAAGGTGTGGGTCGTCCCCCCTAGGGTCCACACCGTGGGCTCCTCCCGAGAGTTCGTGATCCACGTCGCCATGCCTCCTCAGTCTTGGATTCGCCTTCCTCCCTTCTTCGCCTCCATCATCCCGCAGGGAGAACTCCTGGAGCTTTGGCTGCAGCACGCCGGCTGCAGCACCCTGGCGACTGAAGCAGAGGTCGCAGTCGCTGCCCCGGGTGAGGTCTTCATGACTCGAGGCTAGAGCGAAATCTCCCGGGTTTGCAGGACAAGAGGCGCCTTCGCGATCCACTAGGAGTACGACGGTGCTTCGGTGATGTTCTTCAAGGTCTTCCATGCGAAGGGCGCCGGCTGGAGTGCTGCCCTGGGAGAGGTGGCCGGGACACTCCTGCGGTGAGGACTGGGCCCGCCGACCGCTCCCTTGGCGGCTCCTCAGGCGGTGGAGGCGTCGGAGGTTCCAGCGACTCCAGCGAGCTCTTCGCGACTCCGGAGACGAGCGACGACAGCTATGAGCCCCCGAGCCGGCGTCGCTCCTTGAGTAGGGCGGGCTCGTCAGGCCGCCGCCGACTCTGATCTGGATGGGGTTGGCGCCGGTGCATGACGGCCCACTGTTGATGATGGCGTCTTTTGCAGGGGCGCGCGTAGTTAGTGTCGCTTTAGGATCTGTTCCCTGCGAGGAATCAAAGACGCGTCCCGTGGGGGCTTGTAAGGTGCCTGTGATCCTGTTTTGTTAATATAACCCTTGTCGTAGAATTGTGCGAGTTGCTTATTCCGTCTTAGCTCAGTTCTCCCTTTCGAACCTCACAAGGGCTTGGTGCTCTGCGCCGACAGGTCCTAGTCCCAAGGCGGCTTCAGCCGTCGCTGGTATGCCAGGTCGCGATGCCGTGGTCAAGGCCAGGAGGTGAGCGACCCGGAGTCCGGTAAGATCCCTGAGTCGCGATGCTCAGGAGGTCCCCTTTGGTGCTCAAGCAGCCGTCGTTTAGTGAGAAAGGGGAGCGGCGTCGCTAACACGGGATTGCATTTGGTGCGGGGATGGTGCCACGGTAGCTGGCGCTTCCGGGTGGTGACTTAACTCAAGAATCAGGGGTCGCTCTCTGGTGTGCCGTCGGGTCCATGCATCGGCAGGCGTGAGGTTGCTCGGTGAGGTCCTCGCATGTCCCTCCCCTCTCGCCTTTGCTCCCCTTTCTGCTCTACGTCCTTGGGTCCCAGCCCTCGAGTGAGTCTCAGCCGTCGCTGGTATGACAGGTCACGATGCCGTGGACAAGGCCAGAGGGTGAGGGCTGGAGAGCCAATAGGAGCCCTGAGTCGCGATGCTCAGGCACCCTCCCTGTAACGTGCAAGCGGTTCACGCCAATGAGTGTGAAGGAGACACCGCAAGGGCCTCGCTTAACGCAGCTCCTTTAAGAGATCCTGTAGACCCATCAGAGAAAGAACAAGGGGTTGCCACGACAATTGATAGTCAGCCGTTGGTTGCTTCCGAGGGGTAATGAGGCACTGAAGGCTTGACGAGGTGGTGCCATGCGGGGCTTCCGCGGCCAGAGCTCAGCCATTTAGGTTTGTCGGTGTTGCAGGTACGGACCCATGCGCAAGCGTCGTGCCGTTTGGGAGCAGTTCCGTCAGTTGAGCGAGCAACTAGGTCAAGCACATTAGCCGCAAAGGAGTGGATTCATTCAAATAGATGTTGGGAAGGCGGACATCACTAGGTCAGGCCCGAGCGACTTGGGGATCATGCAGCCCGAGGGGCGCCCCCAACAAGGTAAGCTAACAACATGAAATAAAAGGGATACACGCCGCAGGGACAGACCCACGCGGTCTGGGAATAATGCAGCCCTGGGGGGCGCTCCCAGCTGGAAGTGAAAACTTGAAAGATGTCACCTGATGACGTTGAGGACGAAGGGGTGTTGGTGTAGTAGACTCGGTGGGCTGCGGAAGCCGATCCTCACGAGCCCCCAGGCCCAGGGGCCTCGGGAGGCTCCGGAGGCGCTAGTGGCTCCTCGCGGACCATCTCCATCTCCGCCAGGGCTGCGGAACGCCTGGCCTCTTGTGCCTCCGTGATGCCCCTCATGAGGCGCTGGTACACGGGAGCCGCGTTCGGCAAGCCGTAAGGCATGCGAGCATAGCTGTGGGGTGGACCTCCGCAGCGCCCCACTCGCGAGGGCCAGAGGCGCTCCAGAGAGGCGACTCGGTTGAGCCCTGGTATGTCAATGCAGACGCGCAGCCCACCATCCTCGCCTGGATGGGGAGCCACTGCTGGTAGGCGGCGGCCGCTTTTCATGACTCTTGACTCCTGTAGCTCCTGAATGGCCTTGCTGACGAACTCCTGAGGGTCTGGCTCTCCTTGCCTTACTCCTTCTTGAGGGAAACGTGCTTCAAAACACGCCTCCATGTGGTGCCCAAGCGCCTCCCTCGTGACCTTAGCCAGGTTGGTGGCCCTCCATGGGAGAGCCCCCAAGCCCTGCCTGAGGAGGGCGCCGGGCGCGCTTCCCTATGCGATGGAAGGAGGTACCCCCTGGGCAGGCGTGGGCCCAGAGGGGCCTGCCTCCTAAGGGGCCGAGCCGGACGATGTCTTCTTCTTGGGGGCGGTCTCGGGAAGCCTCCTGCTTCCGCAATCCAGGTCTTCCAGTGACGCGGCCTGAAAGGCTCGTTCCAAGGAACACACTGCGTCCTTCTCTTCACAGGGCATCGTGATGACTCCGCCACTTCCTGGCATCTTGAGGATGTTGTAGCCATGGTGAGTTACGGCCATGAACTTGGCCAGCGCTGGGTACCCAAGGATGGCATTGTACGGCAGGCGAATGTGAGCGACATCGAAGTCGATGAGCTCGGTGCGGTAGTTGTCGCGTGCCCCGAAGGTGACAAGGAGGCGGACCTGCCCAATCGGGACTGTGGAGCCGTCGGTGATTCCGGAGAAAGGCTTGGTTGGCTGAAGCTGGCTGTAGGGCACTTGGAGATTGTTGAATGTTTCCACAGACAGGACGTTGAGCCCTGCCCCGCCATTGATGATGGTCCTGGTGACCACCACGGTGCTGATGATTGGGGAACAAAGCATCAGGAGGACTCCGGCTGTAGCCGCACACTTGAGCTGATCTGCTGAGCTGAACGTGATGGTGCACGCCGACCACCTGAGAGGGCGCGTGGCTTCGAGCTTGGGGAGGACTGCATTCACTTCGCGGGCAAACTGCTTGAAGATGCATTGAGAGGCTGGGGCTTGAGCCCCGCCCAGGATGCAGGCGATCGCGCGCGGCTCCTGGAAGCCCCCAGCCCCCTCGTCCTGGTGGCGGTCCTCGTTTCTCCTTGGCTGCGGCGGCAGCGGAGGGAGGCCTGCGTTGCCTTGCGGGTGATCCTCGCGAGGCTGATCCCTCCAGTCTCCCTCGCGAGGTTGATCGCGCCACCCTTGGCGCGGGCCACGGTCTTCCCAGCGTCCTGTGTTCCTTCCTCCTCCTCGACCGTAGCCCCGGTCACCGTGGTCGGGGCGACGACCGATCCATCCTTCTCGCACGGCTCGGAGCTCTTGACATTCGTTGGTGTTGTGGGTGTGGAGGTCGTGGTACACATAGTACCGACTGCCCTTGGAAGGTTCGGGCTGATCTCTGCACCGCTTGTTGTCTGGTTCTGCCGCGAGCTCGGCATCCCCCTTGCGCTTCACATCCTTGGCCTTGGGCTTCTTCTCTTCTAGGTCTGTGGCAGGCAACTCGAGGAGGGAGAGACGCCCTTCCTTAGCCCTGGCGCACTTGGTTGCCAAGTTGAACAGCTCCAAGGAAGTGCACAGGTCTTCATGCATCGCCAGCTCCTCCTTCATCTTGACATCGCGCATGCCGTCGAAGAAGGCTGAGATGATGGCCTCCTCAGTCACCCTGGGAATCTTGAGGCGTGCGTTGTTGAAGCGCTGGATATACTTCTGCAGGGTCTCCCCGGGTTGTTGCTTGATGCGGCGCATGTCGCTCATGGTGGGTGGCCGGGCGCGAGTACCTTGGAAGTTGGCGATGAAGTGGGTGCGCATCTCGTCCCAGGAGGAGATTGTGCCTGGAGCCAGGTTCAGGAGCCAGGTGCGGGCCCCGTCCTTGAGCGCCATGGGAAACCAGTTCGCCATGACCTTCTCGTCTCCGTTGGCAGCTTCGATGCCCAGCTCGTAGAGCTGGAGGAACTCCGCAGGGTCAGCCGTGCCGTCGTAACGAGGAGGCAGGTCTGGCTTGAACTTGCCGGACCATGCGACGCTGCGTAGCTCGGTGGTGAAGGCACGGCAGCCTGCTGCGGCCACGGGAGGCCTTGGGTGACGGAGAGCTTGGTCTTGCATGTCCCCACACGCTGCAGCTGGGAGCAGCGCGGGGTCTTGACGTGCGGGAGCAGGAGCATGGCCGCGACGTGCTGGAGGAGGGAGCGCCCGGGCAGCTTCTTGCGGGCGAGGGACTTCTTGGCAGCTCTGCTCTTCCTGTGCTGGCACCTGACGAAGCGGGTTCCGCCCAGGGGCCACGCATCTTGGAGCCATGGCGCCTTCTTGAGGAGGAGGCGGCCGGGGCGCCGCCGGAGCCTCGTCGCCCGTGTGGGGTGGGGTGCGGTGCAACGGAACGGACGGCGCAGGAGAGCCCCCTGCGGCACAGACGAGCTCGGCGACGTGGTCGAGCCATTCTTCGTAGACATCGTCGACGGGGCAGTAGCGCAGGAGCTCATTTTCCGCGATGAGCGCAGCTCGAGCCTCGTGGGTGCGCGGAGCGCACGGGACGAAGAACCAGCTAGGGTGAGCAAGGGAGTAGCGGTGCGGCCGTCTTGCCGCACGGACGGATGCTGAGACGATGCTTGCTGCTCGTCCCCCGCCGGGCCGGTGGCGGTGTTGACGGCAGGTGACGGGAAATGGTGAGGACGCCTGCCGACAGGAGCCGTCTGGGCGATGCGGGAAGCGAGAGTGGCCCGGCGCTCGGCGCGGGCCCGACGAGCGTCAGACATGGGCGCGATGGTCGGAGGAGAACGGGGTGGTGGAAGACGAATTCCGGCGCACCCCTACCTGGCGCGCCAAATGTCGGATTTCGGGTTCCGGCAGACCCTTGAGGTTCGAACACTGGGGTACGCGCGGAGATTTCGCCTCCTACCTAGCTGCACCCCTCCGCCTCGCTAAGATCTAAGCTATGGAAAGAACAACACAAGAGACACAGGGTTTATACTGGTTCGGGCCACCGTTGTAGTGTAATACCCTACTCTAGTGTGTGGTGTGGTGGATTGCCTCTTGGGCTGATGATGATGAGCAATACAAGGAAGAACAGCCTCGCTAGGGTTTGTTCTTGGCTGGGGCGATGAACTGCTGGGAGGAGTTCAGTCACCCTTCTCTCTCTCTCTCTTCACAGTTGTTGATTTGATTCGATCTCCTCTCTACTCGACCGTTGGTCTCGATCCCCAACCTCTTAATGCTTGGTCTCGATCTCCTCTCTACTCGATCGTTGATGCCTTTTCCCAACCTTCCCTTCCTATGGGTGGCTGGTCCTATTTATAGAGGCCCTGGTCCTCTTCCCAAATATCGAGCGGGAAGGGAGCCAACAATGGTGGGCTAATTTGAAGGGGGACAGCTAGTACCAGCTATCCTGATAAAAGTAGTCTTCGCCTGCACAAAGCTCTGGTGGTGACGCCGTCTTGGGCTCCACAATGACCTCCGTCTTGCAGTCCTCCTGGTCTTGGTCTTGTTGCACCGAAATGGCAACCTTTGCCTGATGCCTCAGTACTCCGCGGCTGCGCTTGCCCCTTTGCACCAAAGAGGAAAGGAGGACACTGCGCGGGCTGGCACCTGCCTGGCGCCCTTGGTCATCATGGCTTGCGTCATGGACACCTCGTGAGGTACCCCGCTTGATCTCTCCGCCTCCTCGTGAGCCAGCCTGGTGAGGCCGTGCCTGAGGAAGCTCCGCGTCGTCCGCCCCGCGAGGCTTGGCCCCTCGCGAGGGTCTTGGGTCTGTGTTGATGAAGATGGGCCATGCTGGGCCCCCCTTTGAGCCACGCCGCAGGCCGCAGGCAGGCAAGTCTGGGGACCCCCGTTCACAGAACGCCGACAAATACCATATTGTGTTAATGCAAATTTAAACTGTGTCACTTTATTCGTCAGTAAGAAATGTGATGAATTGTCAGCACTGATACTTTTATGTGCAAAACCTGTCATCTGTCTGCTTGTTTATCTTTTAGACTGAGGAAGATATAAGTGTTGAACAAGCGCAATCTCATCATCTTGCTCAGCTGCTTGCGCTGTAGCTCCCCAGCAGGGCTAACCTTTCTTGAACTCTATTGAAGTGTTGTCGGTTTTGTATATTATTTTGTCGGCGTGTTTATTTGCACTGGTGGCGATCTTTGATGCCCAGTGTATGTAATCTGCTGTCTGCTTGTGCTTTTATTATCATAGTGGTGAACTTTGATGCCCAGTGGATGTAATATGTCGTAATTTCTTTATTGTATAGTATAGGTTTTTCCTTATTCACGATGCTGCAGTTATTTTACTGTATATATATATATATCATGTCTTCGCAGTAAACTGGCCAAACCGTAAAATTACGGTACATAATCGGGCCGTCATGCAATCACGATGTAGGTTGGGCCTGAAACGTGCCGATTAGCTCACGCGCCGACAGCAGCCCAAAATGAACCCCGGCCCATGATTGTGCGAATCAAATCACGGGCTTTTAACAGGCCAAAAAATTATCTCGGTCCTTGTTTGGCCCAATCAGATATCGGCTGCGAGCAGGCCAGATGCAAACCGGGCCATAGTTAGGCCCAACTATATGACGGGCTTTTAACAGGCTGAAATTAATATAGGGCCAAAATGTTAAACGAGCCCTTAACAGACCAAAACTAATATCAGGCCGAATTACTAAGTGGGCCTTTAGCAAGTTGGCCCAAAAGCATAGTGTCCAGTTGACGGGTCGAATCTGTTATGGGCCATAATTAGGCCCAAAAGCTCTTAAAGGGCCGGACCTGGTCTGGGCCGTAATTTGGCCCAGAACTTGGTAGGCTTTTAACGGGCCGGATCTCATATGGGCCACTATTAGGCCCGGAGCGTGGTAAGCCATTAATAGACCGGATCAAATATGGGTCGGCATTTGGCCCAAACACATGGCAGCCAGTTAACGGGCCGGCCTACTAGGGTCCTCAAAATCTTGTGGGCCTACATCTGGGCCGGCCCATTAATGTCAGCGAAATCTCATGGGCCTTTAGCTGTGCCAGCCCATTAGGACCCGCAAGAATTTTGTGGGCCTTTACCTGGGCCGGCCTATTATGGCACACAAAAATCTTGTGGGCCTTTACCTAGGCCGGCCCATTATGGCCCGTGAAATCTTGTGGGCCTTTAGCTGGGCCAGCCCATTATGGTCTGCAAAATCTCGTGGGCCTTTAGCTGGGCCGGCCCATTATGGTTCGCAAAATCTTGTGGGCCTTTAGATGGGCCGGCCCATTTAAACTTGTTGGGTCATGCCACGTGTCGACGTATCATAGGCACCTTCTGTCCAGTGAGTGGATGACATCTGTCCCGACGATGAGCCGACACGTGTTTCCTCTAGCCAATGATGATTTTACACGTGGAAAATCCCCATTGGCCAGGGCTGTTAACGGGTTATCGGATCCAAAACCCAACCCGATAGCTTAACGGCGTTCCGTTACGGTGGATGCCACGTGTCGGTCACCCTTGACGAAAGCACTTCTGTGACGCGCGATTTATCGTCATTGAAGTGGACACTTCTGTGATGATAATTTTGGTAATGTCATGGAACACTTCTACGACAGCACAGGTATGACTATCTTGATTCTGTCATAAATTTGTCATGGATGTACATGCATGACAAAAAAAGTGACCTACTGTGACAAACACGTATCATCACGGAAGTGTATTTTTTTGGTAGTGCTAGGCCTCACCGTCGTCCACCGCCGTGGTGCTCTCCGCGCGGCGTGGTCAACGTGGTCAAGGAACGATTTCCATCGGAAGAGTACTGTACGTGGAGAGGCTGACAGCTGGGTCCACGGCCACAGCCCAGTTTTTTGTGATTTGCCAAGTAAGTCGCTTTGTGAGGCCTGTTGGGCTGCAAATCTTTCAAGACGAGGAGAGCTTTCATTCGGCTGGCTGAGAAAATGGCCACTCAGTAATGAGAAATGGGTTGTACATTATTAAAACACATCAAACCGGCAATTAGTTTCAAATATCTTTTTTTTCATTTCAAGATTTTAAATTACATTAATTTTTATGCATGGAGAATTTGTTGGATTTTATATTGATATACATTTATTTTTTAAATCAGTTTGAATGTGAGTCAAAATTTCAGGATTAAAAACAGTTCCGACCGCACCGAAATATGCAAAATTTCATATAATTTTTTAACCGTTGCCACAATATGGGCTGTAATGCTAACAAAAAGAATATGGGCTCCGAAAAAACCTTAATAATTAGCAAATGGGTTGTATGCTGTTTTTCACAGATTTGAGGCTTTCCTAAAAAAAGGTTGACGCACAAGCACTGACTGTTGGATGTCCATCTAACGGCCGTCGTCCTTCTTCAATCTCTGTTCTTCCTGCTCCAGCCGCTCAAACAAGCGCCGGCGGGACTGCCTGCTCCCTCCTCCTCACGGCCGGCTGTGCTGCCGCTCAGGCCTCACTGCCCGACCGTACTCCCATCGCTGGCCTAGCCATCCCTCTACTCACCTACACCTGCTGTTATTCTCCGGCGACAGCAGACGAACCAGTAAACCCTTGTACAATCGTACTCCCCTCCGCGTGGGAAACAACTACCGAGTCTTCCCTGCCTCCGTGTCGTCCCCTTCCTAGGCCTCGCCGTCGTCCACTGCCCTGGTGCTCTCGGCACGGCATGGTCAACATGGTCAAGGAACGACTTCCATCGGACGTGGACTGTACATGGAGAGGCTGACAGCTGGGTCCACAGCCGCAGCAAGGAAGTGCCTCCTTATTACGCGGAAAATAATGATTCCTCCACCTGATAGCTGGGACCCACCGGATGGGCCATTGTATTTCGCAAAAAAATGTTTCCCCTTGACTGCTGGGACCCACCAGCTACATCTTCGCACGCAAGGAAGTGCGTCCGGGCAAAAAAAAACGATTTGCCCCCTGACTGCTGGGACCCACCAGCTACATCTTCGTAGGCAAGGAAGTGCATGACAGTCGAGACCCACCTGGTCAAAGCATACGTAGTGTTGTCATTCTGGTTGCGAACGTGTACATACATACTGGTCGATGTAGAGGCGCGCATGTGTCGTAGTAGAGGCGCGCACATGTCGTAGTAGAGGCGCGCACGTAGCATGTACACGTATGTACAGCGGCCAGGGTGCAAGAAAGAAAATACGGCCCCGTATGTGTACATACGGGCGGGGTCTCGAACGCCTACTCGCGCATACGTACGGCCAGGGCTCGTGTACATTGCTGGGTCGGAACGGAGAAACAGTGTCGTCGTCGCGTTCATGGGGAGGCAACAGAATGCGTCGTGTTCATGGGGAGGCAACTGAATGCGTCTTGTTCATGGGGAGGCAACGGAACGCGTGGGAGCCAACCGGCTGGGTCGGACGGAATGCGTGGTCGTGTTCATCGGGAGGGCTTGGACAGAATAGGCGATGGAAACTAGGCCTAGCGTACCGCACAACGAAGGAAACGGACCTCCTACGTTCGGAATGGGGTCCTGTTGATCGGGAGGGGTCTGGCATACCGCAAAACGGAGGAAACAGACCTCCTATGGTCGAAACGAGGGTCCTGTTCATCGGGAGGGGTGTGGCGTACCGCAAAACGGACGAAACGGACCTCCTACGGTCGAAACGGGGGTCTTGTTCATCGGGAGGGGTGTGGCGTACCGCAAAACGGGACTCCACGGGATACTGTTCATCTCCACCGTCGACCCCCTCCAGCCTACACGAGCTACTGTTCATCCACTGTCGACGTCCTCCAGCCTCCACCTGCGACTGTTCATCCATGGGCTCCTGTTCATCCAGCCTCCACCGCGCGCTACTCCACCGGCTACTGTTCAACCAGCCCTCTCCACGGGTTCCTGTTCAACCACCCCTCCACGGGCTACTGTTCATCCTACCCTCCACCATCTACTGTTCATCCTGCCCTCCACGGGGTGGTCCTGTTCATCC
>NC_057806.1:148651113-148729892 GCF_018294505.1 Triticum aestivum
ATCCAGAGACGGCATCGATCGGCTTCAGTTAGCAGCAGTAGCGAAGGAATCACTCGACCGGGTTCAGTTATAAGCCATCGATCGATCGCTCGGGTTCAGTAACGCGTAGCCTGCAGTGCAATCGCTCGGGTTCAGTTAGAGCCCAACGCCTCGCTCGGGTTCAGTTAGAGCCAATGCCTCGCACACACGCGCGTACGTGTATGACAAAAACGCGCATCGCTCGGCCCCCGACCACCCACCGTAACCGGGAAATCCCCAAAAAAATTCTCGCCCTCGCTTCTACCACGGTTTTTTCCGTCATGGACGGCCCAAAGAATGTCATGCATCGGCGTCTCCAGCCCGCCCAGGACGAAAAGCCAATTTTGTGTCATGATTTTTTGTCATAGAAGTAGGAGCCCACCACATCTACGATGATACCAGGTTTTGTCACAATTATCGTCATAGAAGTGTCATATGTATGACAGGAAAAAAATTCGTTCGACCCAAAATGTCACGGATGTGTCTTTTTTTTGTAGTGGTCGGGTGTGTCGACGAATTCCTCAGGAGCTTCCCAGAAACCCACAAACTCTTGAGCCGGTTTTAGGCTCGTCCAGGCTAACATAAAGCGCAACAGCAACCTTGCCCCAGCATACATGAGCTCGTGAAGACGCATACCCAATTTGACATAGAAGGATAAAAGTTGCGATTTGTTTACATGAGGGGCTCCCCTCTCAAAATGCTCTTACAATCTTTAGGGGCCACGCCCAAGTTTTTACAGGGTAAACAGCAGGGAAACGTGGGATTAGCCGGATATGTCGCTCGCCACGTCCCCCATGACATCTTCAGACGCACCGCTGGCGTCGTTGTCGCCGTCATTGGCATCGCCTCCACGTTAACCAGCGCCGGCATTGCCGTCGTCAACCATGTCGCCTTTGTCTGCAGCGACCACAACCGCGTCGTCTTCGGAAGTAAAGGCCCTGACCAGCGCATCCATGTTGTCTTCAACCCATCACGCCAGGTCGCCCCGGATGGCTACATGTACGGGAGCAATGGCGGTGTCAAAATCGAAGTTGGGATCGGCGTTCTGGAGATGGCTGAAGACGCGGGAGAACGCGCGCCCGAGCAGGCCGTGACTCCTCTCTTCAACAAACTGGTGAGCTGAGGGAGTCCCGGTTTAGGGGGTCTCCGGACAGCCAGATTATATCCTTTGTCCGGACTATTGGACTATGAAGATACGAGATTGAAGACTTTGTCCCGTGTCCGGATGGGTCTCTACTTGGAGTGGAAGGCAAGCTAGGCAATACGGATATGTATATCTCCTCCTTTGTAACCGACCTTGTGTAACCCTAGCCCCCTCCGGTGTCTATATAAACCGGAGGGTTTTAGTCCGTAGGACAACATACAATCATACCATAGGCTAGCTTCTAGGGTTTAGCCTCTCCGATCTCGTGGTAGATCAACTCTTGTACTACTCATATTATCAAGACTAAATCAAGTAGGACGTAGGGTTTTACCTCCATCAAGAGGGCCCGAACCTGGGTAAAACATCATGTCCCCTGCCTCCTGTTACCATCCGCCTTAGACGCACAATTCGGGATCCCCTACCCGAGATCCGCCGGTTTTGACACCGACATTGGTGCTTTCATTGAGCGTTCCTCTGTGTCGTCGCCATTAGGCTTGATGGCTCCTTCAATCATCGATAGCGATGCTGTCCAGGGTGATACTTTTCTCCCCGGACAGATCTTTGTATTCGGCGGCTTCACACTACGGGCCAACTCGCTTGGCCATCTGGAGCAGATCGAAAGTTACGACCCTGGCCACCAGGTCAGGTTTGGAAGCTTAAACTACACGGACGATATCCGCGGAGACTTGATCTTTGACAGATTCGAGCCCCTGCCGAGTGCGCCACATGGTATCGATGAGCATGATCTAGCTCTACCATCGGACAATGTTCAGGAGGTCGCACCGGCAACTGCTCCGACCCTCAATTCGGAGCCAATCGTGCCACCCATGGATGGGTGGATAGACCCCGCCACGGAGGCTGTACTCTCTACGGCCATCGAGCCGAGGATAGACCTTACCCTTCACGGGAGCCGTGACGCTGAACTACCAGATTCTTCCCCGGCCACGGACTCCGGACCGCCCGCGCCCGTGCCTATCGAATCCGACTGGGCGCCGATCATGGAGTTTACCTCCGCGGATATCTTTCAGCACTCGCCCTTCGGCGACATACTGAACTCATTAAAGTCTCTCTCATTGTCAGGAGAGTCCTGGCCGAACTATGTCTAGCAGGATTGGGATGCGGATGACGAAGAAATTCGCCGCCCACCCAGCACCCACTTAGTAGCCACTGTCGGACGAGATGCATGAGATGAATAGGAACCACTGCCCACAGGGCACTGGACGCCCACTTCATCACATGACGTATACATGGTGGACCCACCCAAAGAAAACGACGACGAGGAACAGAAGGACGCAGCGAAGGGTTGTTCCCTCGATAAGCAGTCAAAGCGGTGGCGTAAGCGCCGCCCCAAATCCCGCCTCTACAGAAACAACGATCATATAGGCTCAGCGTTAGAGCAGGGTGAACCATCACCCGACCACGGAAACACGGAGAATCAAACCGAACAACCCAACCTCGTCGAAGATAACAGTTTGGACGACATCACACCGGACAGGCACCCAGGGCTAAAGAATGCCCATCAAAGGATGGTTTCCATTGCGAGGAGTCTGAAAAAGCAGAAGCAAAGGCTGAGGGCTGCATAAGACACACTCAAAATCAGATGGAGTGAAGTACTCAACACTCCAGCGAAGTATGGCAGTAATCGCCACACCAAGAGCTACTCGAAGCGAAAGTTGCAACCTGAATTCGATGAGGAGGCCTTTGATCCTCCACAATTAAAAAATAAAACGGCCATCTGGTCGGATAGACGACCTCATGACCAACACAGAGCGGCAGACGACGCTGCACATAAGCCAGTACGCGATCCGCGTAAGGGCTCGCATCAAAAGGACGGCGCAACCAGATCCATCTACGGTCCACGCAAGCTCGCTCCAGTATGCAATGCAACACAACAAACATCTGAACACCATGGCACACCCAGATACAGGGGTGCCGCACACCCCTTATGTTTCACCAATGAGGTGCTGGACCACGAATTTCCAAAGGGATTCAAACCCGTAAACATAGAGGCGTATGACGGAACGACAGACCCTGGGGTCTGGATTGAGGACTACATCCTCCATATCCATATGGCTCGAGGAGAGTCCTGGCCGAACTATGTCCGGCAGGATTGGGATGCGGATGACGAAGAAATTCGCCGCCCACCCACCACCCACTTAGTAGCC
The DNA here is from genome assembly GCF_018294505.1 of Triticum aestivum. Classification (NCBI taxonomy): domain Eukaryota; kingdom Viridiplantae; phylum Streptophyta; class Magnoliopsida; order Poales; family Poaceae; genus Triticum; species Triticum aestivum. The sequence goes on from NC_057806.1 coordinate 148,654,441, forward strand.
ATTGTCGATGATTTAACCCACATGCTTGACTTCGACTCCGAAGACATCGATGGTATGGACGAGATGCATGAGATGAACAGGAACCACTGCCCACAGGGCACTGGACGCCCACTTCATCACATGACGTATACATGGTGGACACACCCAAAGAAAACGACGACGAGGAACAGAAGGACACAGCAAAGGGTTGTTCCCTCGATAAGCAGTCAAAGCGGTGGCGTAAGCACCGCCCCAAATCCCGCCTCTACAGAAACAACGATCATATAGGCTCAGCGTTAGAGCAGGGTGAACCATCACCCGACCACGGAAACACGGAGAATCAAACCGAACAACCCAACCTCGTCGAAGATAACAGTCTGGACGACATCACATCGGACAGGCACCCAGGGCAACAGAATGCCCAGCAAAGGATGGTTGCCATTGCGAGGAGTTTGAAAAAGCAGAAGCAAAGGCTCAGGGCTGCACAAGACACACTCAAAATCAGATGGAGTGAAGTACTCAACACTCCAGCGAAGTACGGCAGTAATCGCCACACCAAGAGCTACCCGAAGCGAAAGTTGCTACCTAAATTCGTTGAGGAGGCCTTAGATCCTCCGCAATTAAAAAATAAAACGGCCATCTGGTCGGATAGACAACCTCGTGACCAACACAGAGCGGCAGACGACGCCGCACATAAGCCAGTATGCGATCCGCGTAAGGGCTCGCATCAAAAGGACGGCGCAACCAGGTCCATCTACGGTCCACGGAAGCGCGCTCCAATATGCAATGCAACACAACAAACATCCGAACACCATGGCACACCCAGATACAGGGGTGCCGCACACCCCTTATGTTTCACCAATGAGGCGCTGGACCACGACTTTCCAGAGGGATTCAAACCCGTAAACATAGAGGCGTACGACGGAATGACAGACCCTAGGGTCTGGATTGAGTACTACATCCTCCATATCCATATGGCTCGAGGAGAGTCCTGGCCGAACTATGTCCGGCAGGATTGGGATGCGGATGACAAAGAAATTCGCCGCCCACCCACCACCCACTTAGTAGCCACTTTAGACGATTTAACCGACATGCTCGACTTCGACTCCGAAGACATCGACGGTATGGACGAGATGCATGAGATGAACAGGAACCACTGCCCACAGGGCACTGGACGCCCACTTCATCACATGACGTATACATGGTGGACACACCCAAAGAAAACGACGACGAGGAACAGAAGGACGCAACAAAGGGTTGTTCCCTCGATAAGCAGTCAAAGCGGTGGCGTAAGCGCCGCCCCAAGTCCCGCCTCTATAGAAACAACGATCATATAGGCTCAGCATTAGAGCAGGGTGAACCATCACCCGACCACGGCAACATGGAGAATCAAACCGAACAACCCAACCTCGTCGAAGATAACAGTCTGGACGACATCACACCGGACAGGCACCCAGGGCAACAGAATGCCCATCAAAGGATGGTTGCCATTGTGAGGAGTCTGAAAAAGCAGAAGAAAAGGCTCAGGGCTGCACAAGACACACTCAAAATCAGATGGAGTGAAGTACTCAACACTGCAGCGAAGTACGGCAGTAATCGCCACACCAAGAGCTACCCGAAGCAAAAGTTGCTACCTAAATTCGATGAGGAGGCCTTAGATCCTCTGCAATTAAAAAATAAAACGGCCATCTGGTTGGATAGACGACCTCGTGACCAACACAGAGCGGCAGACGACGCCGCACATAAGCCAGTACGCGATCCTCGTAATCAAAAGGACGGCGCAACCAGATCTATCTATGGTCCACGCAAGCGCGCTCTAGTATGCAATGCAACACAACAAACATCCGAACACCATGGCACACCTAGATACAGGGGTGCCGCACACCCCTTGTGTTTCACCAATGAGGTGCTGGACCACTAATTTCCAGAGGGATTCAAACCCGTAAACATAGAGGCGTACGACGGAACGACAGACCCTGGGGTCTCGATTGAGGACTACATCCTCCATATCCATATGGCTCGAGGAGACGATCTCCACGCCATCAAGTACTTACACCTCAAGCTCAAAGGGCCAGCTCGGCACTGGCTTAAAAGCCTCCCTGAACGCTCCATTGGAAGCTGGGAAGAGCTCGAAGACGCTTTTCAGGCAAATTTTCAAGGGACTTATGTCCGACCACCGGATGCAGACGATTTGAGTCATATAACTCAACAGCCCAAAGAGTCAGCCTGAAAGCTTTGGAACAGGGTTCTTACTAAAAAGAACCAAATAGTCGACTGTCTGGACGCTGAAGCCTTAATAGCTTTCAAGCACAGCGTCCGAGACGAATGGCTTGCTAGACATGTCAGCCAAGAAAAGCCGAGAACAATGGCAGCATTAACAAGCCTCATGACCCGCTTTTGCACGGGCGAGGACAGCTGGTTAGCCCGATGAAGCACGAACAACCCAAGTACATCCAAATTCAGGGATGGAAACGGGAAATCATGACGCAGCAAAAATAAGCGCCGGAACAAAGAAGACAGCTCGAAGAGCACGGCGGTAAACGCCAGATTCAGAAGCTCTCGGCCAGGCCAGCAAAAGCCACCCACCAAAGGCAATAGAGACGAACTGCCCAACCTAAATTTTGGACCAAATATGTCAGATCCATAGCACCACCGAAAACCTGCAAATCATACCCACAGAGAATGTTGGGTCTTCAAGCAGTCCGGCAAGCTCAACGCCAAACACAAGGGGCAGGATACACCAAGCAAAGATGAGGACGAGCCTCGCACGCAAAGCTCTATGGAACAGAAGAAATTCCCACCAGAAGTCAAAATAGTAAACATGGTACACGTGATAAAGGGGAGAAGCAAAGTGGCACCCCTAGAGAAATATGCTCCAGGGCCTATCACCGCGGAGTTTTGCCACTGGTCGTCTCAACCGATCACCTTCGACCATCGGGACTACTCGGCAAGTATCCGACATGAAGTATGGGCTGCCTTGGTATTAGATCCAATAATTGACGGATACCACTTCACACGAGTCCTGACGGACGGCGGCATCAGTTTAAACCTGATATATCAGGACACAGTCCGCAAAATGGGGATAGACCCAACAAAAATTTGCTGCAGCAATACTACCTTCAAAGGAGTAACGCCGGGCCCAGAGGCTCATTGCACGGGCTCCCTGCTACTAGAGGTTATATTTGGCTTCCCCGATAACTTCCGTAGCGTAAATTTAACCTTCCACATCGCTCCGTTCCAAAGTGGCTATCAAGCACTACTTGGACGCGAAGCTTTTGCTCGCTTTAACGCAATACCGCACTACGCTTCTCTCATGCTTAAGATGCCCGGTCCACGCGGCATCATCACAATAAATGGAAGTATTGAGCGCTCCTTGCGCGCGGAAGACCGCGCGGCTGCCTTGGCAGCCGCACACTAAGCGGCCTCACCAACTAAAGCATCTAATAGGTCGTTAAGACCACGGACTTGGCTGGACGAGTCCGGCGCAGCTATATGTAATTAATACAGGTTTGATGGCCATACCCCCATTACAATACAAGGGGCTCAACGCGTGCAAACAACTGGCAATTCGGCTCAATTTTACTCATCTTGAACTATACATGGTTTCTTTAGTATAACCTACCTTTTTGCACGAGAACATTGCAACTAAAGTTCCTCTCTTTTACAGATGACCATCGTGCAACACCCGTCCAGGATACGGCACAATGGAGACACAGGCGCAGACGTGCAGCAGGGACCCGTTCCAAGGATTCTTTTTAGATTAAGACCCCGCATCAACCTTTTTTACTGTCTCTTGTTGATACACATCCTTCGGATTCTCAGTACAATCGAGATGGATGCTGACGTCTTGGCATGTGGCCACGTCAGAATAATGCATGTACCTGGACACCAGGGGCTTATTACAAAGGGCACTCTTTAGGCCCGGTTTACACCATAAAGACTGAATACCTTAGGGAGTGTTCGGCATCGCGAGTTTGGCCTTATATGCATCAGCTCCGAATCATGTCTTTGGTCAAATGTTGGGTTTGCCCGGCTCCTGTGTTTTGCTGCCTTACGTTCCGCTCTATCGGCTAAGGCAGCACCAGGAGAACTACTGCGATTGTGCCCTGGTTCATACGGACGAGCACCTCGGTAGAGAAAGCCGAAAACTGACTGTCATGATATAGCGTGAGACTGGTCAACCACTCGACGACCTATCGGAATCTTCGGGATTCCTCCGCCTTAACGAAGGGTCGTTTCCCGGCCGGGCATGTACGTACCCCGAATCCGGATGAGTGCGGAGCCACCATGGGCTATATAGTAGCCCCACTGTCAAACTCCTCTGGCTAAGTGAAAGTGTTAAAGAATTATAGTCCGGTTTCCTAGTTCGTTGCGCTATCACCTCCTTAATGGACCAAGACGTTGGACCAAGTGTGAACACGCGTCTTCTGCGAACACCCCCACATTATATGTGTGGGGGCTGAAGCCGACGACTGCAATCTTTCAGGTTATATACATATATACATAAACGGCCGCACAGGAGGCATCATAATACTTTCGGGCAAAAATATAAATACAGCCTTGATAAATTTAATAAAACATTGTCTTTACAATGGGAATACATGTCACTCAAACATAATATTCTGCGAGCACTGGGCCTCTATCGAACGAGCGCCTTCAAGAACCTCTTTGAAATAGTGCTCGGCAGCCACTCGGCCTATGGCTGAACCCTCGCCGCAACAGTGGTGGCATCCATCTCTGCCCAGTATGTTTTGACACGGGAAAGGGCCATCCGCGAGCCTTCTATGCACGCCGACTTCTTCATCGCATTAATGTGCGGCACCGCACCAAGGAACTGTTGCACCAAGCTAAAATAGTTGTTTGGCCTTGGCCTTTCCGGCCACAGATGATCCACAATAGACCTCATGGCGAGTCCGGACAATCTATTTAGCTCGGCCCATTCGGCAAGCTGATCAGTCAATGGAAGCGGACGCTCTAGAACGTTAAATTGCGATTAGAATAGCTTGTCCACTTCGGCCGCATCAACAGCACTCGCCGCCAAGTCCAGATATGTGTCTCCTAAACTCCACAGCCGATCCAGTGGGGCATACCGAGGATCTCCAAACTTCCTCCACAGCATAAAGGGCTTCCCAGCCACGATATCCCCGGCTTCACGTAGTTCCTCCTTCTTCGCTCTCATTGCAGAGCGGGTGTCCTTGGTCGCCATCGTGGCCTTTTCCAGGTCCGTCGCCTTTGCCCGGTTTTCTTCTTCAAGAAGCTGGCAGCGGTCGGTAGTATATTTTAACTTTACAGTCATCTTGGCCATTTTTTATTTTCTCTCGCTATGCGCGGCCTTCTCGGCTCTCAACTCTTCGGCCGCCTTCAAAGCGGCCGCATTACTACTCCTTGCTTGCACCTTGGCTTGGGCAAGCTCCGCCCGCAGGGCCTCCACGGTGGCAGCTCCATCTGCAGTCATAGCATATTAAAGATACTAGCATCATGCTGCTCTTACTATGAGACATTCACCGGAAATATCACCTACCATGTGCCTCGTCAAGCCGCTTGTTAACAAGCTTGATGTCGGCATCCGCCGCATCCAGTTGCCGCTTTAGTTCGACAACCCCATCAGCCCGGCTAGCCACCGGTTGTTACCTGGGACTACGATCCTCTGTTTGACGCCATTCTCGACGACAACCAGAGTCTCAGGGCTACTATCTACACAGGGCACACCTAAAAATGTGCGGTACTATCACAAATGTATATCATTTCACGTACCTCAAAGACCGTCAGTAGACTCATAAAGGCTTCATGCAACCCGCTTTCGGTGGACGAAATCCTTTCAATCACCATACCCATCAATGTACGGTGCTCTTCTGAGATAGTCGTTCGCTCTAGCAGATCCTTCAGTACGTCCGACCGCATACCAGATGGTGCCGGACTCTTTTGATTGCTCTCTTCAGAAGCTGGATACTGGGGACTTCAGGTGGCCATAGGATTACCTTCTAGCCTTGCTGCAGCAAGAGAAACCCTCTGTGACGACACTTCAAGGTCGCCCGCTTCTTGAGCTGGGGAGTCCGGGGGAGGCATTTCGCTCTCTATCATCTCCTGAAGAAGATCCCCTGAAGACGAGCTCTGCTGAGAAGGGCTAAGATCCGAACTGCAAGATAAATACTTCGGTTATTTTTCTCAGAGGTAAGGTAGTATATATTCACTATTAAGTAATTTTTGATTACTTACAGCTCTTTTGAGGGCTGATCCCCGTGCGGACTTTGTGCGGCAAGAGCACCCTCCGAGGCAGGACCCTCTGGTGGAGATTTCTTCTCCCGTTTGGAAACCTTGGTTTCCGGATCTTCAGAGGTAGTCCTCTTCCTTCCCCGGGGCGAGAGAATATCAGATTCTTCCCCTTGGTTATCCTCCCTCATGTAGGCGCTCATTCCCTCGGTTGGAATAGGTAGCGGTGGAGGCCCGCTTTCGCCCTCTTTGTTCCCCCCTTCATCTTCCTTTGAGGGCATCGGGCGAGGTGCTGGCTCGAGCATCTTTTCCAGCACCGGATTTTCCAAGCCTTCAGGAAGGGGGGGCCGAACACCGGATCATCTTCGCCTTTGTTATCCAGTCCTGGTCAAAGAGCGATTATTCAGAATGACGTCATGATTAATAAATAGACGGTGTGTTCGGCCATGGGATTACTTACTTGGGTCGCGGTGCGGTCGCTGCTCAGGCCCACGTCCTCGGTATTATCCGGACACTATTTGGGGTCCGAAGAATGATTTGTACATCTCCTCGTGCGTCAGGCCGAGGAAATTCTGAATAGTGCGCAGTCCTTCCGGGTTGAATTCCCACATGTGGAGGGGCCGACGTTTGCAAGGCTGGACTCGACAAACCAGTATAACTTGCATTACCATGACCAGACTGAAATCTCCCTCGAAGAGATCTCGGATGCGGCTCGGCAGTATGGTCACATACTTTGCTGGACCCCAGCTCAGCCCCCTGCTAATCCATGACATCAGTTGTGGTGGAGGGCCCGAGCGGAAAGTGGGGGCAGCTACCCACTTGGCACTTCGGGGAGCTGTGACGTAAAACCACTCCCGCTGCCACAATCCGGACACCTCTGGAAAGGAACCCTTCGGCCTTGGAGCGTCAGCAATTTTACTTATCAGAGCACCTCCGCACGCTGCGTGCTGCCCCTCTACCATCTTCGGCTTCACATCAAAGGTCTTGAGCCACAGACCGAAGTGAGGGGTAATGCGGAGGAAAGCCTCACAGACGACAATAAATGACGAGATGTGAAGGAGGGAATACGGGGCTAGGTCATGAAAATCTAGCCCGTAACAGAACATAAGACCCCTAACAAAGGGATCCAGAGCGAGGCCTAGCCCTCGGAGGAAGTGGGAGACGAACACAACGCTCTCGTTGGGTTCGGGAGTAGGGATCACCTGCCCTCGGGCGGGCAGCCTGTGCGAAAATTCGGCGATCAGGTATCTGGTCTCCCTCAACTTCTTGATGTCCTCCTCCATGATGGAGGAAGGCATCCACCGGCCTTGAAGGCTGGATCCGGACATGATTGAAGGTTCGAAGCACCTGACCTGGGCTTTGGGTGTTAGAACTCAAGGCGGGGGAAGGATTCGATTGAGCACGGGAGGGAAAAAAGTAAAAGCCTTGTCCCTTTATAAAGAGGGTGAATATCAAGCGTCCTCCTCGTGGCCGTTTGGGACTTGCCTAAAATCTAGGAGTCCTAGGCACGGTTGGGTTACCCACGTCCGTATTGATGAGAATCCCGTAATAAGGGGAACACGATCTCTGCTTTGACAAGACGTGTCAAGAAACCGCCTCGTGTTATGTGCGGGGCTGGTTAAGGAAAAACAGCTCGAATAATTACCGGGCCATGGCATGATGTCATGCTACCAAAATGTGTCAGCAGATTAGATTTGTAGAAATATTATTCTCTCTACAGTGGTATGTGGAACTTATTTTGCAGGGTCGGACACTATCCTTGTATTCAAACTCTTCTGTGGTGTATTCAGAGGAGGAACCCGCCTTGCAATGCCGAAGACAACACTGCGCGCCGGACTCATCGTCATTGAAGCCTGGTTCAGGGGCTACTGAGGGAGTCCTGGATTAGGGTGTCTCCGGACAGCCGGATTATATCCTTTGGCCGGAGTAATGGACTATGAAGATACAAGATTGAATACTTCGTCCCGTGTCCTGATGGGACTCTACTTGGCGTGGAAGGCAAGCTAGGAAATACGGATATGTATATCTTCTCCTTTGTAACCGACCTTGTGTAACCCTAGCCCCCTCTAGTGTCTATATAAACCGGAGGGTTTTAGTCCGTAGGACAACATACAATCATACCATAGGCTAGCTTCTAGGGTTTAGCCTCTCCGATCTCGTGGGAGATCAACTCTTGTACTACTCATATTATCAAGAATAAATCAAGCAGGACGTAGGGTTTTACCTCCATCAAGAGGGCCCGAACCTGGGTAAATCATCGTGTCCCCTGCCTCCTGTTACCATCCGCCTTAGACGCACAGTTCGGGACCCACTACCCGAGATCCGCCGGTTTTGACACCGACACGAGCCCTCTCGGAACGGTTCTGCAGGCGCGTCACCATGTCGGCAAAGAAGCGGAGGTGGCTGGCGTAGTCGTTCGCATGGGGATGAGTAGCAATCTCATCGCAGATATGGCCCAGGGCGGTGTTGGCCCTATTCCTAAGGTCCTCAGGCATGGGGGCATGCACACGCTCCAATGTCCACCGCTGAAGCACTTCATCCTTGTTCTGCCACGCGACAGACTCGGTGTCAGCGACACACTGCCGAAGAGAGAGCAGCTCGACGCAGGCGGAAGCCAACTCAGCATGCGCCGATGACAGGGCGGTTGCGGCGGCCTCCTCGCGCTGCTCCAGCTCGATCAACCTGGACTTGAGGGCAGCAGTCCTACCAGCGGCCCCGGCTTCCACGAGCTTTAGCTTCAGGTCATGCCTGCTCTCGAGATCCGTGCAAGCCTCGGCCACCTGGCGGTCAACCTCCTCCTGGGCCCTGGCCTCGCACGCGCCGACGTCGTCCTCCGCCTGAACAACCTGGCACTCCCTCGTCTCCAGCCGTTCGAGTTCAAGGCCCTGCTCCATAGTTTCCAGTGCCAGCGCCTCCTCGTGCTTCCGGATCTCTTCCTCCTCGGCGGGCGTCCCCCTCAACGATGCAAGGGCAACCCTGCGCGCCTCCACCTGCTGATCCAAGACGGTGCTCTAGGCTTGGAGCTCCCACGCGCGCTTCTCCACGGCCCCGCGACGGCGGTCAGCTTCCCGAGCCTCTTCCAGAGCTTGGGAATAGGCCTCACGGGAGGCTGCGAGGGAAGCCTCGGCCTTCGCATTATCGAGCTCGCGCTGGTGGCACCCGAGGTTGATGGCCACCTTCAGCTTATGCCGCTCCTCCACCAGTCAAAGACCCTCGGCTACGAGTCGCGCGTCCACATCAATGAGCTCTTCGCCAGGACGGTTCATCATGCCCATCGCCTCCTGAAAGAGCTCGTGGCGAATGATGCTCCTTTCTTGCGCCGACCCGAGCATGCTGCTAACTTCATCCTCTGCCGCAGGGACTACGGATGGGGCCTGAAGTGGCTCTCCCCCTCTCAGCAGGGGGCTGGAGGCTGGCATCCACCCATTAGTGGGGCGGGCCTCACGAGGGGCCCAAACAAGTGAAGGCCCGCTTCTTGAAGAAGACCCCAGGATCGAAGCCAACCAGCCGCCATCCACGACCAGGGGAGGAGCCCTTGGCACACTTGTTGTGCTTCGAGCAAGGCCGCGAAGAAAAGATGGCGAAGGTGCAAGCTCAAGACACCTGGATGACGGGATGACTCCCACGGTTGACCCCACGCCGTGGGCAGCGCATGAGCCTACGACGCTCGAGCTTGGCGAGGGAAACGGGGCGAGAGGGAGCTGCTTCTCAGGAGATTTCGCGGCCTTGGCAAAGGGGTCCTGAGGAGACAATCGTTAGGAAGGAAAGGAACATGTAGAAGATCACCAAGATGAGGTACTAACTCGTCAACGGCGATATACTTCCTCCGTTTTAACGGCACAAAGCTGCCGCTAACGCAGCTCGGGGACCCCTTACTCTTGTGGAGTTCTTCTAAGTCCATGCAAAGCCGGCCGTAGCGCTGGACATGGCGGCTGACACGAGGCGCGGCTGGAGAAGTGCTCGGAGGGGCAGCCTCAGAAGTGCCAAGCTGAGGGGAGCTATCCGGCTCTGCCTCGCAGTGAATTGCCGAGGCCTCAGGAGCCCCGGCCTCGGGAGACGCAGGCTGCATCGCCCCTTCAACCACCTCCCTAGGGCAAGAGTCACGAGTCCCTGAGGTCGACGCCTCGGGAGCCCTGGGCGGCATCAGCATCTCGGCACCTTCACTATCGTCCCCCAGTGGTGCTCTCCCCACTGCACCCACAGTTGGGGCGAGCTCGACGCCAGTGTCAAGGAGAGGGACCACGATGATGGGGTTCTCACGGGGCCCCACGAGGCCAACTGGGCGCAGCCCCCACTCATCGAAGGAGGACAACCGCTCCACGAATGTCATCTTGTTCAAGCAGCGGTACAAAAGGCAACTCCTCCTCGGCAAGTCGTCTGGCAACGGGACACTCGTCAGGACCTCAAGCACCGTTCGCCACGCCTCAAGGGGGAGCCCTGACTCCTGAAGTCTCATGTGGTCCTGGCTACTGAGCAAGGCCCACATCGGCCGGGAGTGGCGCTGAAGCGGAGCGATTCGACACCAGACGAACTCCTTCACCACCATAGGCGCAGTCACGCCAAGGTCTTTGAGCCACCTCAACTTGAGCCAGACGAGGGTAAGGCGCGGATCGGCGAGCCTCCGGTGGCACCAACCGGAGTCAGGAATAGCGGGCCCTGACGGAGAGGAGAGCAGGGGGCTAAGCACTCCGGCATCAACAAACACCCACCGCGTTCGAAACTCGCTCGTGGATGGTGGAAGTTCGAAGTCGATCCCGTCGCCGACCGTCACCGCCACGGCCTGAAAGCTCAGGCATCCGGGCTCCGCCGAGGATCAATCGGGTGCAACGAGAAGAAGTGGCGGAGAAGAGCCACGGAAGGAGCAATGCCTACCATGGCCTCGCAAACAAAGGCGAAGACGGCAAGAAGGGTCACGGATTGAGGATCAAGGTGCAGCATATGGATCTGATAATGCGCGAGCACGACGTTGAAGAAGGCGGAGAAAGGAGGGACCAAGCCGGCCCAAAGGGCGTCGATGAAGAAGGGGACCTTAGTGGCCGCCCGGTTGATGTGAGCGCGAGATGCAGGCCAAACCACCGTCTTTCCCCACTCATTGAAGCTGGAGGCGAGAATGGGACGCACCTTGCCCATGGCCTCATTGTTGAGCACCAGCGATCGGCCAACTGCGGGCTTGGCGGCTGGGGGCGCACTAGCCGAAGACAAAGGCTTCTTCCCCTTATCCACTTGAGTCAGCGCCATGGCGATGGGGCGAGCAGAGCTAAGGTCAGATTGGAAAGAGGAGCAGAGTCCGGGGGGAAGCAGAGGAATTGGAGGAGAATGGCGCAAGCAATGGAGGAATAACCGTGTAGACCGCGGTGGCTGTCTAGCCAGGAGGGTATCAAGGCAGGATGGGGAAGCGGAGACGCCCATGTCCAATCAACTGCCACACATCAACCAAGGCTGCAAGCTATTGGGGCTCACGGCGCTCCGCACTTGACCTTTGGCTTCACCTCAAAGCCAAGCCCGAGCACACCTTGGGCCTGGGGGCTACTGTCGGCGTTCTGGGAACGGGGGTCCCCAGACTTGCCTGCCTGCGGCCCATGGCGTGGCTTTGCTAGCAGGCCTGTACGGCCCATCTTCATCAACAAGGCATTCAAGACCTTTGCGAGGGGCCAGACCTCATGAGGCGGATGACGCAAGACCTCCTCAGGAGCGACCTCACTAGGCTGGCTCGCGAGGGGCGGAGAGTTCAAGGCCAGGCAAACCTCACGAGGTTCCCGTGACGTGAGCCGTGACGATCGAGACCAGGCGGGCGCCAGCGCGCAGCGTCCTTGTTTCTTCTTTGGTGCTAAGGGGGCAAGCGCAGGCGCGGAGTACCAAGGCATCAAGCAAAGGTTTCCATATCAGTGCAACGAGACCAAGAACAGCAGGACGGCAAGACGGAGGTCACCATGGAGCCCAACACGGCGTCCCCACCGGAGCCTTTTGCAGGCGAAGACCACTTTTTCAGGATAAGCTATACTAGCTGTCCCCTTTCAAATGGGCCATTGTTGGCTCCCTTCTCACTCAATATTTGGGGAGAGGACCAGGGCCTCTATAAATAGGACTAGCCACCACCATAGCTAGAAGAGGGTAAATCGAATCCTCACACACACAAGTTCGCCAAGCACAAGAACAACTCAACCTCAGGAGGCTGCTCTTCCCTTTGTACTGTTCATCATCAGCCCAAGAGGCAATCCACCACCACCACACTGGAGTAGGGTATTACACCACAACGGTGGCCCGAACTAGTATAAATCTTGTTTCCTTTGTGTTGCGAGTTCGTCGAGTTAGTTTGTAAGATCTTAACCGAGCTAGCACGTGGATCGGTAGGGGGAATCTTCGCACAAACCCCAGTGTTTGAACCTTAAGGGTTTTGCCAGAACCCGTGATCCGACAGACCCTTCCCTCCTTTATCTCCATGTTCCTTCTCTAGCTTACCTCATAGACACACTTCTTGGAATGTGGTACCTTGAATATTTTTCTACCATCGCTCGATTATCTCCTCAGATTCTTGCAGGAGGTGAAGGAGATATGCCCTAGAGGCAATAATAAAGTTGTTATTTATATTTCCTTATCTCATGATAAATGTTTATTATTAATGCTAGAATTGTATTAACCGGAAACTTAGTACATGTGTGAATACATAGACAAAACAGAGTGTCCCTAGTATGCCTCTACTTGACTAGCTCATTAATCAAAGATGGTCAAGTTTCCTGACCATAGACATGTGTTGTCATTTGATGAACGGGATCACATCATTAGAGAATGAAGTGATGGACAAGAACCATCCGTTAGCTTAGCATAAATGATCATTTAGTTTTATTGCTATTGCTTTCATCATGACTTATACATGTTCCTCTGACTATGAGATTATGCAACTCCCGAATACCGGAGGAACACCTTGTGTGCTATCAAATGTCATAGTGTAACTGGGTGATTATAAAGATGCTCTACAGGTCTCTCTGATGGTGTTTGTTGAGTTGGCATAGATCGAGATTAGGATTTGTCACTCCGATTGTCAGAGAGGTATCTCTGGGCCCTCTCGGTAATGCACATCACTATATCCCTCGCAAGCAATGTGACTAATGAGTTAGTTGCGGGATGTTGCATTACGCAATAAGTAAAGAGATTTGCCAGTAACGAGATTGAACTAGGTATGATAATACCGACGATCGAATGCCGGGCAAGTAACATACCGATGACAAAGGGAACAACGTATGTTGTTATGCGGTTTGACCGATAAAGATCTTCGTAGAATATGTAGGAGACAATATGAGCATCCAGGTTACGCTACTGGTTATTGATCGAAGATGTGTCTTGGCCATGTCTACATATTTCTCGAACCCGTAGGGTATGCACGCTTAACATTCGATGACGATTTGTATTATGAGTTATGTGATTTGATGTACTGAAGGTTGTTCGGAGTCCCGGATGAGATCACAGACATTACGAGGAGTCTTGAAATGGTCGAGACGTAAAGATCAATAAATTGTAAGGCTATATTCATACATTGGAAACGTTCCGAGTGATTCGGGTATTTTTCGGAGTACCAGAGAGTTACGGGAATTCGTCAGGAAGTAGTGGGCCTTAATGGGCCATACGGGAAAGGAGAGAAGGGCCTCAAGGGTTGGCTGCGACCCCCCCCATGGCAAGTCTGAATTGGACTAGGGAGGGGGCGGCGCCCCCCTCTCTTTCCTTCTCCCTCTCCTACTCCTTCCCTCTCTCCCCTCTTGGAAAAGGAAGGGGACTCCAACTAGGATTGGGAATCCTAGTTGGACTCCACCTATAGGAACGCCACTCCTAGGCCGGCCTCCTAAAGGCACTCCAAGATTTGTCTTAGCCATGTGTGGTGCCCCCCTCCATAGTTACACACCTCGGTCATATCATCGTAGTGCTTAGGCGAAGCCCTGCGCCAGTAACTTCATCATCATCGTCACCACGCCCTCGTGCTGACAGAACTCACCCTCGGCCTCAGCTGGATCAAGAGTACGAGGGATGTCACCGAGCAAAATGTGTGTGGATCACAGAGGTGCCATGCGTTCGGTACTTGATCGGTTGGATCGTGAAGACGTTCGACTACATCAACCGCGTTACTAAACGCTTCTGCTTTCGGTCTACAAGGGTACGTAGACACACTCTCCCCTCTTGTTGCTATGCATCTCGTAGATAGATCTTGCGTGATCGTAGGAAAAAAATTGAAATACTGCGTTCCCCAACAGGAGGTTATGTTCCTACAACATAGAGGTTGCGAAAGCGCCAGTCCGCTTCTCATAATCATTAATAAGAGGGGCATTATGGAGGTTGTTAGTAATACACCATTTATGAATACTCTCCAACAAACCCATATGTTTCAAGACTTCCTCATGTTGTAGAGAAAGCTCCCTCACCCTCTTCATCAGTTCTAATGTTCTGTAAAACAACATTAATTCAACACATTCAGATAGAAGGCATTTACAGCTGTATGATGCTATTAAAGGGATACAGTGAAATTTACAGTTGTAGGTCATATGGCATACAATTCTTACAAGATAACATAAGTGTAGCTTTAGCGATAATATCCAATGCCTCCAATTTAGCGCCCACTTAAATACCTTTAGATGAATGTTGGTGATGAGCATAAATTTTTCATCCCTCTTCAATTTGTTTCATTGCAGCCATCCTAGTTCCTACAAAAGACATCTCAAAGCAAAATATTTTTTTGGTATATTTGGTTAGATAGCAACAAACATAAATAAACTATAAGCGAGTGGGTAAGTAATAACCAAGTGCGATGCTCCCCAACAACTACCCTGGAAATGCTTGATGGCCTGGAAATGCACAGGGCTGTTGTAGCATGTTCATGATAAGTGAAGTGTCAGACCCACGGGGAGCAAATAGGAAGGAATTACAAACCCCGCAACTATGTTATCACTTACGTAGCTATGTATGCACCCAGACCGTAGTTTGGAAATGGCCTATTACAGTAGGTTGCTAGGAAGACAAATAAAAGGGTAGCGTTTATCTAAACTACAAATAATAAATTAAAGACAGAAAACTAAAGGGACTAAACTATGTGGAAGGGCGCTTGAGTAGTAAACATTCTCGAGGGAATTAGAGTCAT
This sequence comes from Triticum aestivum, assembly GCF_018294505.1. Lineage (NCBI taxonomy): Eukaryota > Viridiplantae > Streptophyta > Magnoliopsida > Poales > Poaceae > Triticum > Triticum aestivum. The sequence continues at coordinate 148,669,751 of NC_057806.1, forward strand.
CACGACAAGTATGATGCTGACAACACATGATAGACATTGCTCTCTAATTGTATCACTAATCCACTTGTATATGATCTCGCGTGGGCGGAGGCAATAAAGTATGCATCCCCACTCTATTTATCGCATACAATCATGCAACCCCCGTGCTTCCCCAATCTGGATATCACAATGATGATTAAGGGAAGTGAACTCCCCGTGGTCACGTCCTTAAGTTCAGGGGTTCCCCGCTAATCCCTATTGCAATGACCAGGGACAAAGGGAGAATAGGACTGTCACCACCTACCCTCCACAACCAGCCTGCTCACCAACATAAATCACCTCAAGTCCATAAGTGGCTAGTGCTATGTGGGCGCCCTTCACAACACCATGAGACAATCAACGCAATACACATAAAGAGAATGATCAGATCGCTTACTCAACAAAGTACTAATCATGCAAGGGTTCATCCAATTCTTCAAGAACTAATACAACTACTCAACCATAGGAGGGAGAAGGCAAGTTACAAGTTGGTGTGAAGCCGGTGGTGGAGAGGAGCATGGCAGCGGTATCGACTGTGAAGATGGTGATGGTGGCGACACCTATGATGAAGACCGCACTGGCCCGAAGGTCGGTGCACATGGTGGAGGCGCCCCTACTTCCTCCTCTTGGCTTGGCCCTTATCTTCTCTATGATGGTTGTATTGGAGCGGCGATGGAGATGGATGATGGATGCGTGAATGATGATGGAGGAGTGTGGAGGTGCCTAGGGTTGGAGGTGCTTATATGAAGGCCTCTCCGTGTCTCCTCCGTTGATAAGGTCATCCAAGGGCTGAAGATGAGCCTTATCTTCTCCCAATCCCTTCATTATGAGCCAAGGATCATGTGAGAACAATTGGGGATGAAATTAATGCAGAATACCATCTAGAGAGGCAAATTTCAGAGCTGTTTGCATGTCACACGACCAGCTAAACGACCGGCCAGGGTCGCATGAAACGTCGTCTTTTGTTCTGACCTTCTCCAGTAAAACGGCCGCCATTTCTTCATACGAACTCGGATTTGACGTATTTGGGCTCGTTGGATTTGTATGAATGACGTCGATCCATTTCTGGTCATAGATCTTGATTTGGACAACTTCAGAAAAATGAGTTTTTCAGACTTCCAAAATGCCTAAGTCTGTCCCCTCTCTGTATTGAACCCATCCTTGATTCTTTCATCGTGCTTGGTCCTAGGTTGCTCCAATACACTTTTATATACATGAAAATAAAGAAAACTAATAAAAACAAATAAATACACAAATGTGCAATGCTCACAATGATAATTAAAAAACCCGTTAATTATGCATAATGGACACCTATTTGGTTCAATGGGACGTAATATATGAAGAGGACGTGCAACAAATGAGCTGTAAAAATGGGTAAAATATAGAGCCATCAAATGTGCGGCCATGAGCCGCAACAAGTGTGTCATGTAATTAGTAAAGAAGCAGAAGAAAACAAAATCTTATTAGCAATATGATATATCGATTCTAGCTTTGCACGAAAAGACTTTCATAGTTAAAATTTTAAAACAAAAGGGATACAGATAAAGTTATGCTAGCCGTGAAATCAGCGCAGTAGTCCATGGGTTCGGCTCCAGACGATTTCTTTTACACTCCGAATCCGGTATGACCCTCTAGTGTGCACCTTGTCGATGATGAATGGCACATCCTACGGTGTAGACAATTTTTGCTGATTTGGCTTATTTGGGTGGTAACACAAGACTATGTTGCCAATGTTGTATGCCTTCGTCCAAACCTTGTGATTATAATAGCGTCACGCCTGCTATTGGTAAAAGGTTGAGCTTTCTTGGGAGACATCACGTTCCTTGTCCAGGGAGTCAAGGTCATCCGGTGAACTACGCTCAGCTTCCTGCTCCTCGTACATGCATACTCAAGGTGCGTCATGAATGAGGTCACTAGGTAGTATGGCCTCGGCCCCATAAACAATGAAGAACATAGTATAGCATGTGGATCTATTGGGTTTGGTGTGCAAACCCCCATAATACGGAGTCGAGCTCCTCGACCTACTTATTATCGGCTGCCTCTAAAGATTGAATCAGGCGAAGCTTGATGCCGCTTAAGATTAAGTCATTTGCTCATTCAACCTGGCCATTGGTTTGTGGGTGGTAAACAGAGGCATAAGTCAAGGTTAATGCCTTGTTTGGTGCACCATTCCTTTACCTCCTTATCAGTAAAATTGGACCTATTGTCCGTGATGATGTTGTGTGATACCACATAACGGTGTACTACGCTAGAGATGAAGTTAATCACTGGCTCTGCCTTTGCCGACATCATAGGTTTTTCCTCTATCCATTTTGTGAACTTGTTGACCATGAAAAGGAGGTATTGCTTCTTTTCTCTTCCTCGACAGAGTGGTCCGACCATGTCTAGCCCCAAAACCATGAACAACCAGGTAATTGAGATGGGTCTTAGAGTTATGGCTAGCATGTCGCTTTGTTTGGTGAAGAGTGATACGTCTCCAACGTATCTACTTTGCCAAACACTTCTGCTCTTGTTTTGGACTCTAAATTGCATGTTATGAATGAAACTAACCCAAACTGATGATGTTTTCAGCAGAATTGCCATGGTGTTGTTTTTGTGCAGAAATCAAAGTTCTCGTATTGACCTAAAAATTTAGGAAGATTTTTTATGGAATATATAAAAGATACTAGTGGAAAGATATACCAGAGGGGGGCCACCCAGGAGCCATATGCTTAGGGGGCGCCCACCCCCCAGGGCGCGCCCTATGAACTTGTGGGCCCTCTAGAACCCCGACAAATGTAATTCCATCTCCATATATATATATATATATATATATACCAAGATAAATCATAGAGAAGGATTCATTGCGTTCTATGATACGGAGCCACCGCCACCTCCTGTTCTACAACGAGAGGGCTGATCTAGAGTCCGTTTGGGGCTTCGGAGGGTGGAATTCGATGCCATTGTCATCATCAACCTTCCTCCATCACCAATCTCATGATGCTCACCGTCGGGAGTGAGTAATTCCTTTGTAGGCTTGCTGGACGATGATGGGTTGGATGAGATCTATCTTGTAATCGAGTTAGTTTTGTTAGAGCTTGATCCCTAGTATCCACTATGTTCTGAGATTGATGTTGCTATGACTTTGCTATGCTTAACGCTTGTCACTAGGTCCCGAGTGCCATGATTTTAGATCTGAACCTATTATGATTTCATGAATATATGTGTGTTCTTGATCCATTCTTGCAAGTTATATGCACCTATTACGTGTTATGATCCGCATACCCAAAGGTGACAATAATTGGGATTCTTTCCGGTGATTACTGTAGTTTGAGGAGTTCATGTATTCACTGAGTGCTAATGCTTTCTGCTGGTTCTCTATTAAAAGGAGGCCTTAATATCCCTTAGTTTCCTTATGGACCACACTACCATGGGAGGGTAGGACAAAGATGTCATGCAAGTTCTTTTCCATAAGCACGTATGACTATATACGGAATACATGCATACATTACATTGATGAATTGGAGCTAGTTCTGTGTTTCTTTAGGTTATAACTGATTACAAGATGAATACCATCCAACACAATTATCCATCACTAATCCAATGCCTACACTTTTCATATATTGATCTTTGCTAAGTTACCTTCATCATTGCTATTGTTACAATCACTACAAAATTGCTATTGTTTCTGCTACTGTTACTATTACTACCATTACTGTCACTATCAAACTACCATACTACTTTGCTACTGATCACCTTGATGCAGATATTAAGTCTTCCACGTGTGGTTGAATTTACAACTCAACTGCTAATACTTGTGAATATCCTTTGGCTCCCCTTGTGTCAAATCAATAAATTTGGGTTGAATACTGTACCCTCAAAAACTATTGCGATCTGCTATACTTGTGAGTTATCAATACATTATTCTAGCACCGTTGCCGGGGAGCATTGCTCTATTTGTTGAGTCACTTGGGATTTATATTTGCTGATCACTATGAGGAATCTAAAGGATGAAAGAACTAAGATCGTTCCCTCTAAGACAAGGGGAAGTAAGGAATTGTTATCTAGCTCTGCACTTGATTCACCTTCTGTTTTGAGTAAACTTGCAACACCACCACTTGCTATTAATCCTGATATGTCGCAAGTAGTTGATGATGCTACTTCTGCTATAAATGATGCTATTGATGATGCTAGTACTTCGCTTGATGATAATGTGCCACTAAGTGAATTTCTTGATGAACAACTTGCTAAAGCAAAAGAATTTGAGAGTGTTGAAACTGATGAAATTATTGAATCTAAAAATTATGAAACGCCTATTAGACCTAGATCTCCTAGATATGAATTGCATGAGATACTTGAGGGTTATGTTATGGATGGATAGGTAGCTAGGGAGTTTCTTGCTTGTAAGGATATAGATGATCTTAAGAAACTACTATGTAAGTTGAAAGAAAAATCTCTGAATGATAGAATGGAGTATGATCCTAAGTTTGCTACTTCACATATCTTTGTTACTGATAAGGATTATGAATTCTCTGTAGATCCTGAGTTAATTACTTTGGTTGAATCTAATACTTTCCATGGTTATGAAACTGAAACTATTGTGGCACATCTTACTAAACTGAATGATATAGCCACCATATTTGCTCATGAGGAAAACATTCGCTACTACTATATTCTTAAGTCGTTTCCTTTCTCATTAAAGGGTGATGCTAAGACATGGTTTAATTCTCTTGCTCCTGGTTGTGTGCGTAGTCCCCAGGATATGATTTATTACTTCTCCGAAAAATATTTTCCTGCCCATAAGAAACACGTTGCTTTATAGGAAATATTTAACTTTGTGCAAATTAAAGAAGAGAATCTCCCTCAAGCTTGGGGGAGGCTTCTCGAATTATTTAATGCTTTGCGTAATCATCCTCTCAAGAAAAATGAAATACTTTATATCATTTATAATGGACTAATCGATGCTTCTAGGGACTACCTAGATAATTGTGCTGGTTGTGTTTTCAGGGAACGAACTGTTGAACAAGCTGAAGAAATATTGAATAATATATTGAGGAATGATAATGATTGGGATCTTCCTAAACCACCACCTAAGACAACTCGAAAGAAGAGAGATATTCCATTTCACAGTCTTGAAGATATGCAAGAGGAAAAGAAATCTATGAAAGAAAAAGGTATTAAAGCTGAAGATGTCAAGAATTTACCACCTATTGAAGAAATACATGGTCTTGATACCCCGACACAGGTAGTAGAGGTAAATTCTGTCCATAGATTTGATGAAGGTGATGTTCCTCATAGTAAATCTTCTAGTCAATGCTTGGATGAATTGGATAACTTTATTGTTAAAGAAGAAAACTTTAATGCATATATTACTAGAGAATTGAAACAAAATTCTTATATGATTGAACGCTTGAGTGACTTTATGTTTAGAACTATTAATGATGTCAAGGGTTTGAGTAAACATGCATGCATGATAAAAACCCAAGTAGAACAAGTCATCAAGTCACAAAATGATTTTCTTAATGGGATGAACAATAAGATGAAAGATCATGTTGTTAGAGTTATGACTATGGGTGGTAAAATGACTTAGGAACCCTTGTATCCTGAAGGAAACCATAATAGAATTGAACAAGACTCTCAAAGAATTAATACTGATGCACCTAGTCCATCTACAAAGAAAAAGAAAGATTATAGGACTTTGCATGCCTCTAGTGAACCCATTGTGGACACACCTGAGAGTCCAAATGATATTTCTATTTCTGATGTTGAAACACAATATGGTGATAAACATGAACCTAGTAACAATGATAATGATGATGTTCATGTTGATGCTCAACCTAATAACGATAATGATGTGGAAATAGAACCTGTTGTTGATCTTGATAACCCACAACCTAAGAATAAAAGATATGATAAGAGAGACTTCATTGCTAGGAAACATGTTAAAGAAAGGGAACCATGGGTTTAGAAACCAATGCCTTTTCCTCCTAAAGCTTCAAAGAGCAAGGATGAAGAAGAATTTGAGTGCTTTGTTGAAATGCTTAGACCTGTCTTTTTGCGCCTTTGTTTGACTAATATTCTAAAAATGTCTCCTTATGCTAAGTAAATGAAAGATATTGTCACAACTAAAAGAAAGATACCAGAAGCTAAAATTTCCACCATGCTTGCAAATTATTCATTTAAGGGTGGAATACCAAAGAAACTAGGAGACCCGAGAATACCAACTATACCATGCTCTGCTTTATGTGATCTAGGAGCCGGTGTTAGTGTTATTCCTTTCTCTTTGTATCAAAGACTTGATTTGAATAAGTCGACACCCACCGAAATATCTTTTGCAAAGACCTGATAAATCAACTACTATACCCATCGATATTTGTGAGGATGTGCCTATCGTAGTTGCAAATGTTACTATCTTAACGGACTTTGTTATTATTGATATACCTCAGGACGGCAGTTTGCCGATCATCCTTGGTAGACCCTTTTTGAATACTGCAGGGGCTATTATTGATTGCAACAAAGGCAATGTCACTTTTCATGTCAATGGTAATGAGCATACAGTACACTTTTCGAAGAAACAACATCAAGTGAATAGTATCAATTCTATTGGAAAACTTTCAACAATTACTATTGGAGGTTTTGAATTCCTTATTCCTATTGTCAAAAAGAAATATCAAATTCTTATTGTTGGGGACATGCATATCCCCGTTGAGGTAACCTAGAGTTATACGAAGATTCTCCGGTTTCATATCATTCGGAAGAGTTTGTTAATAAGACTTGATCAACCTTATTAATGGATTCCTTTTGATGGGCATGTGGTCGATGAATTTAGTAAACACAACTTTCTGTACCCACTTTTTACTTTTTGTTATTTAGAATTAATAAAGTAGAAATGCCATGATTATACTATTTTCTGAATTACCGTGCAAAAAAATGACCAAAAAATAAAAGTTCTCTAAATGCCCTGAAAATTGAATATGATTTTTTTGCAATATATGAAAAATAGTGGCATAGAACACACCCCAGGGGGCGCACCTATGAGCCACAAGCTCATAGGGCGCGCCATCGAAGCTTGTGGGGCCCACGTAGGCCCCCTCACTTATTGCTGCCACCCATGTTATCCTTTCCTCTAGAAAAAATCAAACTTTCTCCATAGCCCGTGTTCGTGCTCTCCTTGTTGCAATTTTTGATCTACTTGCTCGTAGCTCTGATTCCAAAACTGTTTTGGTGGATTGCCCGTCGGTATGTGACTCCTCCAATTAGGTTTTGTTCTAGTGGTTTATTATTTGCACATTTAGCTACTGTTGGTGACCATGTTCTTGAGCTTGCATGTCAAAATTATATGGTCCAAACTTGTTTTGGTCGATAATATGGCCTCTAGACACTTGCAGGAGTAGTTGCTATCAATTTTGTTGCATTTTGGTTCACTTTTATTTTGAGCTACTAAAAATTTCAGAGAAAAGAGGACCATGAAGAGGTGGTTAAGAGGCTCATCAAGCCGGGATTCAGAGGAAACTTCGAAGAGGAAGCCCAAGTACCATCTCCCGCTTGTCGCGGAGGTTCGGCCGTGTGAGTAGCTGAGTGACACATTCTTGAAGGAGGCGGGAATTTATGAGGATTTCTATTATTTGGCGAACAATGCCGGCATCATTCCCTTCCTCAAAGATAAGTGTGATTAGTATCTCCTCACTAATACCTTCGTACAAAGCTTTCACTTTTATCCTAGGAAGGAACCACCCAATGTAGAATTTAACCTCAAAGATGTGCCTAAGGAAATGACACTATACGATTTTTGCAATTTTTGCAAAATACCTTATGAGGGCAGTCACTGTGATCCATGTCCTAGAGACATGGAGGATTTCATCTTTGAAACTACTATGGGAGAGGAAAGGGGAGTGTCAGAAGCGAGAGGGCTAGTTTACATTTTTCCCGTCTTACGTTACTATGCATTGTTTACCAGGAGATGTTTGACTGGTTGGTGGTAGAGTAGAACGCTTAGTGCGCGTGATCTTGCTATTTTACACTATGCTTTATATCCTGATAGAACTTTTATTTTGGTGCTATGGTTGCTCGACGGTTACACACAAATCGTTTGAAGGGTGTTATTTATGGTGGAATCTATGCCTCTCGCCTTGCTGAACATTTTGAGATTCCTATTAGACATGAGGAGGCGGAGGAGAGGTGGGTACCTACTAAATATTTAGACTATACTAGTATGGTGGCGTGTCATTTTATTGACAATGATAAACACAAGCACCATCGTTGCAACTTAGTATTTTGCCACGGGACTCGTGAGATTATTACTTTGCCTGCACCTTCTTTGTTCTATCTTTGTTCAGGCAGTTACACTATTATGCCCGAGAACTCTATGCATATTAGGGTCTGACACAAACCCCAGCACCTGAGCCAACACCATTGTCTGAGCCATATCTGGAGCTTGTACATCAGTTGGAGCCACAGGAGCTCTCCAACCAATGGAACCCTTAGGAGCCCCCGCACTACCCACGGGAGGGCTACTTTGAACTGTGGCCATAGACCAACTTAGGCCTAAAGACTAAGCTTGGGGGAGTACATATCTTTCACTGACATTACATTCATGCATCACACATTCATTCCAGTTGTCGGTGTTCATCATTTTTCATTGTATAATACATGCTAGTTTTATTGTGCTTTCTTCTTGTGTGTTTTAAACATTGCAAGAATGCAAAATATTTCTCTTTTCTTTTTCTTTTTTTCTTTTTGGTGTATTTTTTAGTAGTTTGTAGTATTAAAAAGAAAACCCAAAAATATTTCTCATTCTTCTTTTGCTTGTTGGGAGCTTTCCCGTGTAAATAGTTTTTCTCGTTTTCATTTTTCTTGCTTCTTTCAGAGAACAAAAACTCAAAAAATATTTTAGTGGGTTTCTTTCTTTGGGTTGTCATAAGGAGAAGACCACGATGAAAATGTTGAGTAGCTCTCATATGCATTATTGTTGATCTAACGAAGAGCCCATATCACCCTGTCTTCTCCTTTGAATAAATGTTTGTAGATTCTAGCTTAATCCATGGCATGTGCACTCTTATTATTATTCACATCGTTCGGTCATGCAAGTGAAAGGCAATAATCACAAAATTTGATGAATTGATTGAGGTGAAGAAAAGCTGGTATGAACTCAACATGTTTTGTTTTTGTAAATATGTTTAGCTCATCATTCTTGATTCCGTCTATTATGAATAAACATGTTTGCAATGAAAATTAGAGATCATAGTTACTCATGCCATGCTTAGATAGCTAGGAGTGGATAATGGTTTATCTTGTGTAACAACATGCATTTAAAATGGTTATGATGTAGTATGATAGGATGGTATCCTCCTCTGGATGATTCAAGTGGTTTAACTTGGCACATGTTCACGCGTGTAGTAGAATCAAAACCAACAAAGCCTCCACAATATTTATGTTCATGGTGTTTTATATCCTACTCACGCTCGTATTCAATGTTGATTAATCTCAATGCATGTTTATGTGTAATGCCCTCGATGCGGCTATATCTCCCACGTGTTGAAGCACGACTTAGAGGCATAACCGCATTGAAAGCAATGTCGCAAGTGAGGTAATCTTCACACAACCCATGTAATACATAAGGGAAAGAGACACATAGATGGCTTACAATCGCCACTTCACACAATACATGATTAAAGCATTACATCATCCAAATACAATCAAGGTCCGACTACGGAACCAAAATAAAAGAAGACTACCCCAAATGCTACACAGATCTCCGATCGCCCCGACTGGGCTCCACTACTGATCAACTAGAACGAAACAACACAAAGGACAAGATCTTCATCGAGCTCCTCCTTGAGCTTGGTTGCGTCATCTGCACAGTAACCTCGGAACCTGCAAGCTGGTTTTGGAAGTATCTTTGAGTCATGGGGACTCAGCAATCTCACACCCTCGTGATTAAGACTATTTAAGCTTATAGGTAAGGTAAAGGTATGAGGTGGATCTGCAGCAAGTGACTAGCATATATGGTGGCTAACATACGCAAATGAGAACGAGAAGAGAAGGCAAAAGCATGGTCGAACAACTATGATCGAGAAGTGATCCTAGAACAACCTACGTCAAGCATTACTCCAACACCGTGTTCACTTCCCAGACCCCGCCGAGAAGAGACCATCACGGTAACACATGCGGTTGATGTATTTTAATTAAGGTCAACTTTAGGTTTTCTACAACCGAACATTAACAAATTCCCATCTGCCATAACCGCGGGCACGGCTTTCGAAAGTTCAAAACCCTGCAGGGGTGTCCCAACTTAGCCCATTACAAGCTCTCATGGTCAACCAAGGATATTCCTTCTAGCGGGAAGACCCGATCAGACGTGGAATCCCGGTTACAAGACATTTCGACAATGGTAAAACAAGACCAGCAAAGCCACCCAGATGTGCCGACAAATCCCGATAGGAGTTGCACATATCTCGTTCTCAGGGCACACCTGATGAGCAAGACGTCGGGTAAGCCAGCCCAGAGTTGCCCCTGGTAGCCTCGGACATCGCTCAGTTGGACCAACACTTAGAGAAGCACTGGCCCGGGGGGGTTAAAATAAAGATGACCCTTGAGCCGGCCGACTCAAGGGAAAGAAAAAAAGGCTAGGTGGCAAATGGTAAAACCAATGTTGGGCCTTGCTGGAGGAGTTTTATTCAAGGCGAACTGTCAAGGGGTTCCCATTATAACCCAACCGCATAAGGAACGCAAAATCCGGGAACATAACACCGATATGATGGAAACTAGGGCGGCAAGAGTTGAACAAAACACCAGGCATAAGGCCGAGCCTTCCACCCTTCACCAAGTATATAGATGAATTAATTAAATAAGAGAATATTGTGATATCCTAACAAAATATCCATGTTCCAAACATGGAACAAGCTCCAATCTTCACCTGCAACTAACAACGCTATAAGAGGGGCTTAGCAAAGCGGTAACATAGCCAAACAACGGTTTGCTAGGTCAAGGTGGGTTAGAGGCTTGGCTCAACAATATGGGAGGCATGATAAGCAAGTGGTAGGTATCGCAGCATAGGCATAGCAAAAGAGCGAGCAACTAGCAAGAAAAGATAGAAGTGATTTCGAGGGTATGGTCATCTTGCCTGAGATCCCGCAAGGAAAAAGAACGAGTTCATGAAGAAGACAAACGGACGTAGTCAAACAGATCCTCACAAACGCAACATTATCGGAACCAACCCGAAGAAGCAACACCGGAAAGAAGCAAACAACATAGTAAACAACCATCACATAAACATGGAATGATGCACAACCAAGTATGATGCATGTCCGGTTTAATGAAGCATGGCATGGCAAAATGCAACAACCAAAACTACAAATTAAGTGGAGCTCAATATGCAACGGGTTGCATATTGACGGAACACCACCTCAATTATTTAGTTCACCCTCAGTTAGGTACTCAACAATATTAAATGTTGTTAGCATGGCAAGAGGTGAAGCATGAGTAACACCTCTATCTAAACAAGTTTAAATGAGGCCGGAACAAACAACAATTCCGGTAAATCCCCATGTGCAAATTATCAATTTGGTGAAACAACAATTTTAAACATTTAAATGTTATTATCATGATGCGAATGACATGTTCAAGTTATGCAAGTTTTATTAAAAGTTTGACAAGAGCATTATGAAGCATTTGTCACCGTGGTGGAAAGGAAAGGGGTGCCACGGTAACGACAATGAAAACGGTGCCACTGCAATGTTCCGGTTTCGATAAGTCGATTGAGATACAAATGCAAAGGAGAAGTGTGCGGATGCGTGCAAAAGATGGTGCGGTGATCCCGGATTCCGGGTTCCCACGGGTCGACGACGGCAAAAGAGGAGGACCGAGCAAGTGACAACTCGGACACGGTGCAGACGACGGGTGCATCTCATACAACACATGCAAACGTTCTCGGACGGTCGTCTCGGGGTTATACCTTCGAAGCGTGCGTTATCGGAGGGGTTCAAGTTCAAAGCGGTGTAGGGGAAGTAGATGTTCTCGGGACGTTCGGTAGTGGAAGTAGGGTACATGACGACGGTAGAGGTACTCGTGATCTTGGCGGTGGTAGTCGTTCACGTTCTTAGTTGCACAATTTTCCGTAGATGTTCATGTCATCGGTGTCGTGGTACTTGGGGTCTTTGGACTTTCCGGTCCCGTTCTTGCGACTGTAGTCGTTTGGGTTCGTTCGGAGAGGTATTTGATGACTCCAACATCTTCGAGGGCGACGGTAGTTGTACACGGTCCACGAGACGTCGATCGTTTGGGGTCCGACTTGCGGGTCTTGCCGACATGAGTGGTACTTGACATTTTGTGTAGACGAACTTGGCGCATCCGAAGGTACTTGGTGAATCCCCGTAGTCGTGCACGGGTCATAGAGGAAGCGTTTCGCTCTGTTCTAGTACGAGCATCAATATGGTCTTGCCGATGGTGTACTTGACGAGTACCATGGAGGCGGTCTTGGCATGCAATGAGAAACGATGTGGTGCATAGACAAGGAGAAGGCCAACCCAGACGTTGTGCGGTGTTGGCCTCAGGAGGGCCATGGCGTGGTGCAGACAGGAGGAGGGGGCATCTACCCGTTCACGCGCGAGGAAAGAGCACAAGCAGCGGAGGGGAAGAAGGCACTACAACCACCCGGATGCAGAGACGATGCGTGAAGGCTAGAGGCCGGGGACGGCGGACGAAGTAGCAGCGAACAGGATCCGGCGACGCGGCTCTGGCTGCTCGATGCAGGGGCGCAGCAGGGACCGGTGCAGGGGCGCGCCGGGGGAGGCTCGGTCGTCGCCGGCGGCTTGGAGGGGATTGGGCGCTGGGACTCTGGGAAGATGAACTCTGGGAATATGAACATGGTGCGAGGCAGCGACTTGCGAGGTCGCCGGTGCGGGCGCCATGGCGGGGAGGCGACGAGGATCCGGGCAAGGGCATCGACAGCAGAGGCGCAGTGCAGGTCGTAGGGGAAGGAGAGGCCGACGCGGGCTCCTGCGTGTGGGGTCGAACAAGAGGAGGAAGGAGATCGGGAAGAGGAGGTTGGCGGCGCTGGGAGATCGAAGAGAGGAGGGGGATCGAGCAAGTCTTCCTGGCTCAATGCGTGCGTTGTGCGGCAGCGTACAGGAACGAGAGGGAGAGATGGGGATCGAGTGGAGGGGATCGGGTAGCTAGGGTTATGGAGCTCGTGGGGCGGCTGGGCCTTGGGCCAAAATGGGTTGGTAGCTGGGCTCCCTCTCTCCTTACTTCTCTCCTCTTACAGAAAAAAGAAGGAGAAAAAGAGAGAAGAACAAAGGTTAGGGAAAGAATTGGGCATAGGGTTTGGAGAAGGTTGGAAAGGAAATTATGAAAGGCATATAATTTAAACTGCAAGTGTGTTTGAGGGTGGTTCCACACTAATGGAATATTTCAATATAGCTCCCTAAAAATAGTAGGAGACTTTTATATGTTATAAAGAGAATTTCACCTTGTGAACTCCCTCGATTTAAATGGATCGAAGATCCATATGATTTTTTTAAAAGTGTTTTGAAATAGTTGCAATAATAATGGCATGATGACATGATGCAATACACACGATGAAAAGATGAAAACGATGAACCAAACAAATCACACGACGAAACCCGGAAACATGGAAGGCATCTGAAGCTCCGGTCTTGGGGCGTTACAACACTCCACCACTACGAGAGGATCTCGTCCCGAGATCTAGAATGGCACCGGAGGGAAAAACAAAAGAGAAAGAGAAGAGGTAAGGCTAAGTTGATTATTTGACAAACGAATGAAACCAAAGAGCCTTGAGAGGTTGAACAAATTGAAAGAAAGAATACAACAAAGATGAACGAGGTTGATAACACTTCGTTAGAAAGGAGGAACTTTAGGGGAATCTTGTGGGTTGAAAGACATAAGAAAAGGTTACAATGGACAAGAAGTAGATGCAAGCACTCCGATTGAAACAAGATGCAAGACTTTATAAGACGAAAAGAACTTGAGCAGATGACACAACACTCCGGTTAAAACAAGACAGAGACGGCATAATAATGATATAATTTGGAGAGCACTCCAGTAGAAAAGAGAAGAAAGCTTGATAAGATGAAAAGAAATTGAAGGGATGACACAACACTCCGGTTGAATGAATTAGCAAAGGAAAGAACATGATCTTGACAAAACAAGATGATGGGTCGAAGAGAGCAACATCACAATGCCTCCGGAAGAAAGAAATAGACGATAGATAAATGAAAAAGAAGGAATTGAGAAGAAAATGACAACTTCTGCCACAAATGATCTTGGAAGGCACCCTTCCAAGAAGGTTAAAACGGAGTTGTTGGGGAAGACCAACAACAAAACGAATAAGTTTGTAGTGGGCTTATGGAAAAACATCTCAAAACTATGAGGTGAAATTTTGTCACTAATGGAACCAATAGATTGGATTAATATCAGCAAGGAGACGAGAAACTATTTCACCGGAAGGATAAATGAAAAACTTTGGTCATTTATAAGCACCATAAATAGCAACATTCCCAATGGAAGGCTTTCGGTGAAATCTAAACCAAGATAACTCCAATGATGAGATTGATGGATTTAAAATATCTCATTCTTGATAACTTGTGAATCATGAAACATGAAGGAAAATTTTCAAGAATGACATAAGACCACCTCCAATGATACGGTAGAAAGAATTGCACTCCGGATTACAATATGAGGAAAACTTGAGCTTCATAGAAAAAAGGAATTAAATCCTTGATGACCCATCATGTAGGACCTTCATGAAGGACTCTGGTAACAAAAAGAATGATCAAACGGAAGGAAAAAGAAGTTGAAAACACAAGGTGAATCCTTGCAATGCTTTAGATGGGTCTTCGCGACGAGATAAAGAGAAAACTTGGAACACCAGAAAAAAGATGAACAAAAGGAATCAAGAATTTAATCATCGTGAACAAACTCCGAAAGAAAAGATTAACATATGGATGAAACAAGAATAAGAATTACATTATGCTTAACCTTCACCAATTTAATTGATGACAAGCAACGGATTTGGCATACTACTAATTCTCATAGAAAGGATTAAGATAGATATGGCGCAAACTTGAGAAGGTCTTCAATGAACCTCCGGAAGGATTGGAAACAACGAATAAATTGATATGATAACGAATGACGACAACTCTTGAACGAACCACCGTAACAATTGAAAACGAATGAAGAGAAGATAAAGAAACACTGGGAAGAATTATGAAATGAACGAGGATACTTCCTAGGATTTAGATACAAGAGAACGAAGAGATCACGAGCTGATTAGAGAAAAACCTGAACGATGCACCGGTAAGATTGGAGAATGATAACTGAAATTTGAGAATGAATAAAACTGAATTTATGGACTCCGGATAAACAAACTGAGAAGACTCTTGAATTGCTCCGGATAGGTGAAAAGAATTCTCGCAATCAAAACAATTATGAGACGATGGCCTTGAACAAGAACCACACATCTTGAGGAGAATTGAGCAAGATTAAAGAGAAACTCTTCTTCAGTCTTCAAACGCGGAGAATGATGATGAGAAACACCACCATGAATTGTAGAGGCACTCCAGAAGAATCAAAAGCGAAGAGATTGATCCAACGATGAAAAGCATTTAAACGATCTTGGAGAAAGGCATTTGACTGATGATAATTCATTCTTACATCAAACTTTAAAAGATTCGAGAATAGCTCCGATAAAATTAGAAGAATCAGGTAAGATCCTGGAAAAAGACCTGTGGGTTAGGGCCCACTCAAAAGAAACACCGTAGAACGATTTAAAAGATAGATTGCGCCGGCTGAATTAAATGGCTTGAATGAGATAACAATCTCGAAAGAGCTTGAATGAATGAGAATAAGCACTAGCATCTTCTGAGATATCTTCAGCACTCCGGAACAAAAGAATAGCGAGAGGTGAATGATTATGAGGTGCACCGGCATGAGAAAACATTTGAAGCGAGGACAGATATGATCGACAAAGCTTTAATTAGTTCCACCGGAGAAGAAAACGAGTGAAGAGTGACGAACTTGAAGCTCCATTAGAATCTTCATGAGAATCACCGGATAAGAACATTGAAAGAAAAGAATGAAGAGACTTCACAAGAATAAAAGGATACTTGATAAAGAAATCTTAGTCCTTGAGGAAAAAGGGTGGGCGGGTGTGGAAACAAAGGCAACTTGAAGACGGATGAAGCAAACACCATAGAGAAAAACTGATAATTGATCTTGTGAATGTTGACAAGATTGGATCCACTTGAAGAGAGGCACGCCGGTTGAAAAGGATTCACATGACAATCTCGAATATCATGAAGGATTAGTATTCACATCAGAGTGTGAGAATACCATTTAGAAAAGGTATGGAATCAACATTTGACTTCGAAGCAACTCGAATACCACAACTCAACACAAAACAAAGGATTGGCTTGCAGAATAAGCCGGAACAAACATATGGTAGAGATTTCGTCCGAAGTTTTCGTGGTGGGGCCTACACGGGCTCGATCGTACAGCACCATCATGTACAAGGCAGTGCACATGACATACGAAGCATCCCCGAGTCGGTATAGCCAAGGACTCTTTGAGACACAACGACACCACTGTAAAACCAACCGTGGATATGCGGACCACTAGACGTCGAACCCCAATTTCATATCATACATCTGACGGAAAGATATCCTAAGAGCTACTTGAATTCCCACTTATAAACTCCCGAAATTTTCCAGTTATGCAATCAGGTGTTGGGGATACAGGGGAAGCATAATATCTCACCCAAATCTAGCAAATCCTACATCCAGCTGTATCCATCCTTCAACACATAACCAAGAAACCTTCGGAAATCGTTTACCTCAACCTTCGAAAAGCATCCGTTATACGAGTTATGGCAATACTACCGAACTTCCGCCCCAGTACTGGGTGGCGTCGAGGTTATCTCACCAACAACTGCATAAAAGAGATTTTCGATGTCGGTGAAACAAAAGTCAGGTATTCCAGAACTGCAACGATAAAATTGTGACGACAACACCTCAGAGCTCAACTCCCCGGGACACTGCCACAACCCCTAAATGTCAGGAGGCACCAAGAACAATGTTCTTGTCACAAAACCATCGGAACGATTCCAACATACCCGCGTGATCCTAAAAAATTTTTAGTGAAATTTGAGAAGAGAAGAGTCAAAACTCTATGTCAGGATGCCTCACCAGAGCGACGAAGGGACTGAGGAGTAAAAAGAATTCCTAACTCTCCAATATATATAATCCTAAATGACTCAAAACATTTCTAGACTCATTAACACCAGCGATTCGATCAAGCAGGGGGCTCCTAAGGTCGGGGAAGGCTCTGATTACCAACTTGTAACGCCCTCGATGCGGCTATATCTCCCACGTGTCGAAGCACGACTTAGAGGCATAACCGCATTGAAAGCAATGTCGCAAGTGAGGTAATCTTCACACAACCCATGTAATACATAAGGGAAAGAGATACATAGATGGCTTACAATCGCCACTTCACACAATACATGATTAAAGCATTACATCATCCAAATACAATCATGGTCCGACTACAGAACCAAAGTAAAAGAAGACTACCCCAAATGCTACACAGATCCCCGATCGTCCCGACTGGGCTCCACTACTGATCAACTAGAACGAAACAACACAAAGGACAAGATCTTCATCGAGCTCCTCCTTGAGCTTGGTTGCGTCATCTGCACGGTAACCTTGGAACCTGCAAGCTGGTTTTGGAATATATGTGCGTCACGGGGACTCAGCAATCTCACACCCTCGCGATCAAGACTATTTAAGCTTATAGGTAAGGTAAAGGTATGAGGTGGAGCTGCAGCAAGCGACTAGCATATATGGTGGCTAACATACGCAAATGAGAACGAGAAGAGAAGGTAAAAGAACAGTCGACCAACTATGATCAAGAAGTGATCCTAGAACAACCTACATCAAGCATTACTCCAAAACCGTGTTCACTTCCCGGACCCCGCCGAGAAGAGACCATCACGGTAACACATGCGGTTGATGTATTTTAATTAAGGTCAACTTCAGGTTTTCTACAACCGGACATTAACAAATTCCCATCTGCCCATAACCATGGGCACGGCTTTTGAAAGTTCAAAACCCTGTAGGGGTGTCCCAACTTAGCCCATCACAAGCTCTCACGGTCAACGAAGGATATTCCTTCTAGCGGGAAGACCCGATCAGACTTGGAATCCCGGTTACAAGACATTTCGACAATGGTAAAATAAGACCAGTAAAGCCACCCAGATGTGCTGACAAATCCCGATAGGAGCTACACATATCTCGTTCTCAGGGCACACCGGATGAGCAAGACGTCGGGTAAGCTAGCCCAGAGTTGCCCCTGGTAGCCTCGGACATCGCTCAGTTGGACCAACACTTAGAGAAGCACTGGCCTGGGGGGGTTAAAATAAAGATGACCCTTGAGCCGGCCGACTGAAGGGAAAGAAAAAAAGGCTAGGTGGCAAATGGTAAAACCAATGTTGGGCCTTGCTGGAGGAGTTTTATTCAAGGCGAACTGTCAAGGGGTTCCCATTATAACCCAACCGCGTAAGGAACGCAAAATCCGGGAACATAACACCGATATGATGGAAACTAGGGCGGCAAGAGTGGAATAAAACACCAGGCATAAGGCCGAGCCTTCCACCCTTCACCAAGTATATAGATGCATTAATTAAATAAGAGAATATTGTAATATCCCAACAAAATATCCATGTTCCAAACATGGAACAAGCTCCAATCTTCACCTGCAACTAACAACGCTATAAGAGGGGCTGAGCAAAGTGGTAACATAGCCAAACAACGGTTTGCTAGGTCAAGGTGGTTTAGAGGCTTGGATCAACAATATGGGAGGCATGATAAGCAAGTGGTAGGTATCGCAACATAGGCATGGCAAAAGAGCGAGCAACTAGCAAGCAAAGATAGAAGAGATTTCGAGGGTATGGTCATCTTGCCTGAGATCCCGCAAGGAAGAAGAATGAGTTCATGAAGAAGACAAATGGATGTAGTCGAACGGATCCTCACAAACGCAACGTTATCGGAACCAACCCGAAGAAGCAACACCAGAAAGAAGCAAACAACATAGTAAAC
The DNA here is from genome assembly GCF_018294505.1 of Triticum aestivum. Taxonomy (NCBI): domain Eukaryota; kingdom Viridiplantae; phylum Streptophyta; class Magnoliopsida; order Poales; family Poaceae; genus Triticum; species Triticum aestivum. The sequence continues at coordinate 148,688,860 of NC_057806.1, forward strand.
AACCATCACATAAACATGGAATGATGCACAACCAAGTACGATGCATGTCCGGTTTAATGAAGCATGGCATGGCAAAATGCAACAACCAAAACTACAAATTAAGTGGAGCTCAATATGCAACGGGTTGCATATTGACGGAACACCACCTCAATTATTTAGTTCACCCTCGGTTAGGTACTCAACAATATTAAATGTTGTTAGCATGGCAAGAGGTGAAGCATGAGTAACACCTCTATCTAAACAAGTTTAAATGAGGCCGGAACAAACAACAATTCCGGTAAATCCCCATATGCAAATTATCAATTTGGTGCAACAACAATTTTAAACATTTAAATGTTATTATCATGATGCGAATGACATGTTCAAGTTATGCAAGTTTTATTAAAAGTTTGACAAGAGCATTATGAAGCATTTGCCACCATGGTGGAAAGGAAATGGGTGCCACGGAAACGATAATGAAAACGGTGCCACTGCAACGTTCCGGTTTTGATAACTCGATTGAGATACAGATGCAAAGCAGAAGTGTGCGGATGCGTGCAAAAGATGGTGCGGTGATCCCGGATTCCGGGTTCCCACGGGTCGACGACGGCAAAAGAGGTGGACCGAGCAAGTGACAACTCGGACACGGTGCAGACGACGGGTGCATCTCATACAACAGATGCAAACGTTCTCGGACGGTCGTCTCGGGGTTATACCTTCGAAGCGTGCATTATCGGAGGTGTTCAAGTTCAAAGCGGTGTAGGGGAAGTAGACGTTCTCGGGATGTTCGGTAGTGGAAGTAGGGGTACATGACGACGGTAGAGGTACTCATGATCTTGGTGGTGGTAGTCGTTCACGTTCTTAGTTGCACAATTTTCCGTAGATGTTCATGTCATCGGTGTTGTGGTACTTGGGGTCTTTGGACTTTCCGGTCCCGTTCTTGTGATCGTAGTCGTTCGCGTTCGTTCGGAGAGGTACTTGATGACTCCAACATCTTCGAGGGCGATGGTAGTTGTACACGGTCCACGAGACGTCGATCGTTCGGGGTCCGACTTGCGGGTCTTGCCGACATGAGTGGTACTTGACGTTTTGTGTAGACGAACTTGGCGCATCCGAAGGTACTTGGTGAATCCCCGTAGTCGTGCATGGGTCGTAGAGGAAGCGTTTCGGTCTGTTCTTGTACGAGCATCCATATGGTCTTGCCGATGGTGTACTTGACGAGTACCATGGAGGCGGTCTTGGCATGCAACGAGCAATGATGTGGTGCATAGACAAGGAGAAGGCCAACCCAGACGTTGTGCGGTGTTGGCCTCAGAAGGGCCATGGCATGGTGCAAACAGGAGGAGGGGGCATCTGCCCGTTTGCGCGCGAGGAAGGAGCACAAGCAGCGGAGGGGAAGAAGGCACTATAGCCACCCGGATACAGAGACGATGCGTGAAGGTTGGAGGCCAGGGACAGCGGACGAAGCAGCAGCGAACAGGATCCGGCGACGCGGCTCTGGCTGCTCGATGCAGGGGCGCAGCAGGGACCGGTGCAGGGGCGCGCCGGGGGAGGCTCGGTCGTCGCCGGTGGCTTGGAGGGGATTGGGCGTTGGGACTCTGGGAAGATGAACTCTGGGAAGATGAACATGGTGCGAGGCAGCGACCTACGAGGTCGCCGGCGCGGGCGCCATGGCGGGGAGGCGACGAGGATCCGGGCAAGGGCATCGACAGCAGAGGCGCAGTGCAGGTCGCAGGGGAAGGAGAAGCCAACGCGGGCTCCTGCGTGTGGGGTCGAACGAGAGGAGGAAGGAGATCGGGAAGAGGAGGTTGGCGGTGCTGGGAGATCGAAGAAAGAGGAGGGGGGTCGAGCAAGTCTTCCTAGCTCAATGCGTACGTTGTGCGGTGGCGTACAGGAACGAGAGGGAGAGATGGGGATCGAGTGGAGGGGATCGGGGTAGCTAGGGTTATGGAGCTGGTGGGGCGGCTGGGCCTTGGGCCAAAATGGGTTGGTAGCTGGGCTCCCTCTCTCCTTACTTCTCTCCTCTTACAGAAAAAAAGAAGGAGAAAAAGAGAGAAGAACAAAGGTTAGGGAAAGAACTGGGCATAGGGTTTGGAGAAGGTTGGAAAGGAAATTATGAAAGGCATATAATTTAAATTGCAAGTGTGTTTGAGGGTGGTTCCACACTAATGGAATATTTCAATATAGCTCCGTAAAAATATTAGGAGACTTTTATATGTTATAAAGAGAATTTCCCCTTGTGAACTCCCTCGATTTAAATGGATCGAAGATCCATACGATTTATTTAAAAGAGTTTTGAAACTGTTGCAATAATAATGGCATGATGACATGATGCAATGCACACAATGCAAAGATGAAAATGATGAACCAAACAAATCACACGATGAAACCCGGAAACATGGAAGGCATCTGAAGCTCCGCTCTTGGGGCGTTACAACACTCCACCACTACGAGAGGATCTCGTGCCGAGATCTAGAATGGCACCAGAGGGAAAAACAGAAGAGAAAGAGAAGAGGTAAGGCTAAGTTGCTTCTTTGACAAACGAATGAAACCAAAGAGCCTTGAGAGGTTGAACAAATTCAAAGAAAGAATACAACAAAGATGAACGAGGTTGATAACACTTCATTAGAAAGGAGGAACATTACGGGAATCTTGTGGGTTGAAAGACATAATAAAAGGTTACAATGGACAAGAAGTAGATGCAAGCACTCCGATTGAAACAAGATGCAAGACTTTATAAGACGAAAAGAACTTGAGCAGATGACACAACACTCCGGTTAAAACAAGACAGAGAAGGCATAATAATGATATAATTTGGAGAGCACTCCGGTAGAAAAGAGAAGAAAGCTTGATAAGATGAAAAGAAATTGAAGGGATGACACAACACTCCGGTTGATTGAATTAGCAATGGAAAGAACATGATCTTGACAAAACAAGATCATGGGTCGAAGAGAGCAACATCACAATGCCTCCGAAAGAAAGAAATAGACGATAGATAAATGAAAAAGAAGGAATTGAGAAGAAAATGACAACTTCTACCACAAATGATCTTGGAAGGCACCCTTCCAAGAAGGTTAAAACAGAGTTGTTGGGGAAGACCAACAACAAAACGAATAAGTTTGTAGTGGGCTTATGGAAAAACATCTCAAAACTATGAGGTGAAATTTTGCCACTAACAGAACCAATAGATTGGATTAATATCAGCAAGGAGACGAGAAACTATTTCACCGGAAGGATAAATGAAAAACTTTGGTCATTTATAAGGACCATAAATAGCAACATTCCCAATGGAAGGCTTTCGGTGAAATCTAAACCAAGATAACTCCAATGATGAGATTGATGGATTTAAAATATCTCATTCTTGATAACTTGTGAATCATGAAACACGAAGGAAAATTTTCAAGAATGACATAAGACCACCTCCAATGATACGATAGAAATAATTGCACTCCGGATTACAATATGAGGAAAACTTGAGCTTCATAGAAAAGAATCTCGATGAACACTTCGAGAAGGAATTAAATCCTTGATGACCCATCATGTAGGACCTTCATGAAGGACTCCGGTAACAAAAAGAATGATTAAATGGAAGGAAAAAGAAGTTGAAAACACAAGGTGAATCCTTGCAATGCTTTAGATGGGTCTTCGCGACGAGATAAAGAGAAAACTTGGAACTCCGGAAAAAAAAGATGAACAAAAGGAATCAAGGATTTAATCATCGTGAACAAACTCCGGAAGAAAAGATTAACATATGGATGAAATAAGAATAAGAATTACATTATGCTTAACCTTCACCAATTTAATTGATGACATGCAACGGATTTGGCATACTACTTATTCTCGTAGAAAGGATTAAGATAGATATGGCGCAAACTTGAGAAGGTCTTCAATGAACCACCGGAAGGATTGAAAACAACGAATAAATTGATATGATAACGAATGACGAGAACTCTTGAACGAACCACCGTAACAATTGAAAACGAATGAAGAGAAGATAAAGAAACACCGGGAAGAATTATGAAATGAACGAGGATACTTGCCAGGATTTAGATACAAGAGAATGAAGAGATCACAAGCTGATTAGAGAAAAACCTGAACGATGCACCGGTAAGATTGGAGAATGATAACTGAAATTTGAGAATGAATAAAACTGAATTTATGGACTCCGGATAAACAAACTGAGAAGACTCTTGAATTGCTCCGGATAGGTGAAAAGAATTCTCGCAATCAAAACAATTATGAGAGGATGGCCTTGAACTAGAACCATGCATCTTGAGGAGAATTGAGCAAGATTAAAGAGAAACTCTTCTTCAGTCTTCAAACGCAGAGAATGATGATGAGAAACACCACCATGAATTGTAGAGGCACTCCAGAAGAATCAAAAGCGAAGAGATTGATCCAACGATGATAAGAATTTAAACGATCTTGGAGAAAGGCATTTGAATGATGATAATTCATTCTTATGTCAAACTTTAGAAGATTTGAGAATAGCTCTGATAAAATTAGAAGAATCAGGTAAGATCCTGGAAAAAGACCTGTGGGTTAGGGCCCACTCAAAATAAACACCGTAGAACGATTTAAAAGATAGATTGCGCCGGTTGAATTAAATGGCTTGAATGAGATAACAATCTCGAAAGAGCTTGAATGAATTAGAATAAGCACTAGCATCTTCTAAGATATCTTCAGCACTCCGGAACAAAAGAATAGCGAGAGGTGAATGATTATGAGGTGCACCGGCATGAGAAAATATTTGAAGCGAGGACAGATATGATCGATAAAGCTTGAATTAGTTCCACCGGAGAAGAAAACGAGTGAAGAGTGATGAACTTGAAGCTTCGTTAGAATCTTCATGAGAATCACCGGATAAGAACATTGAAAAAAAGAATGAAGAGACTTCACAAGAATAAAAGGATACTTGATAAAGAAATCTTAGTCCTTGAGGAAAAAGGGTGGGCGGGTGGGGAAACAAAGGCAACTTGAAGACGGGTCGACGACGGCAAAAGAGGAGGACTGAGCAAGTGACAACTCGGACACGATGCAGACGACGGGTGCATCTCATACAACACATGCAAACATTCTCGGACGGTCGTCTCGGGGTTATACCTTCGAAGCGTGCATTATCGGAGGGGTTCAAGTTCAAAGCGGTGTAGGGGAAGTAGACATTCTCAGGACGTTCGGTAGTGGAAGTAGGGGTACATGACGACGGTAGAGGTACTCGTGATCTTGGCAGTGGTAGTCGTTCACGTTCTTAGTTGCACAATTTTCCGTAGATGTTCATGTCATTGGTGTCGTGGTACTTGGGGTCTTTGGACTTTCCGGTCCCGTTCTTGCGACGGTAGTCGTTCGCGTTCGTTCGGAGAGGTACTTGATGACTCCAACATCTTCGAGGGCGACGGTAGTTGTACACGGTCCACGAGACGTCGATCGTTCGGGGTCCGACTTGCGGGTCTTGCCGACATGTGTGGTACTTGACGTTTTGTGTAGACGAACTTGGCGCATCCGAAGGTACTTGGTGAATCCCCGTAGTCGTGCACGGGTCGTAGAGGGAGCGTTTCGGTCTGTTCTTGTACGAGCATCCATATGGTCTTGCCGATGGTGTACTTGACGAGTACCATGGAGGCGGTCTTGGCATGCAACGAGCAACGATGTGGTGCATAGACAAGGAGAAGGCCAACCCAGACGTTGTGCGGTGTTGGCCTCAGGAGGGCCATGGCGTGGTGCAGACAGGAGGAGGGGGCATCTGCCCGTTCACGCGCGAGGAAGGAGCACAAGCAGCGGAGGGGAAGAAGGCACTACAGCCACCCGGATGCAGAGACGATGCGTGAAGGCTGGAGGCCGGGGACGGCGGACGAAGCAGCAGCAAACAGGATCCAGCGACGTGGCTCTGGCTTCTCGATGCACGGGCGCGGCAGGGACCGGTGCAGGGGCGCGCCGGGGGAGGCTCGGTCATCGCCAGCGGCTTAGAGGGGATTGGGCACTGGGACTCTGGGAAGATGAACATGGTGCGAGGCAGCGACCTGCGAGGTTGCCGGTGCAGGCGCCATGGAGGGGAGGCGACGAGGATCCGGGCAAGGGCATCGAAAGCAGAGGCGCAGTGCAGGTCGCAGGGGAAGGAGAGGCCGACACGGGCTCCTTTGTGTGGGGTCGAACGAGAGGAGGAAGGAGATCGGGAAGAGGAGGTTGGCGGCGCTGGGAGATTGAAGAAAGAGGAGGGGGGTCGAGCAAGTCTTCCTGGCTCGATGCGTGCGTTGTGCGGTGGCGTACAGGAACGAGAGGGAGAGATGGGGATCGAGTGGAGGGGATCGGGGTAGCTAGGGTTATGGAGCTGGTGGGCGGCTGGGCCTTGGGCCAAAATGGGTTGGTAGCTGGGCTCCCTCTCTCCTTACTTCTCTCCTCTTACAAAAAAAAGAAGGAGAAAAAGAGAGAAGAACAAAGGTTGGAAAGAATTGGGCATAGGGTTTGGAGAAGGTTGGAAAGGAAATTATGAAAGGCATATAATTTCAACTGCAAGTATGTTTGAGGGTGGTTCCACACTAATGGAATATTTCAAGATAGCTCCCTAAAAATAGTAGGAGACTTTTATATGTTATAAAGAGAATTTCACCTTGTGAACTCCCTCGATTTAAATGGATCGAAGATCCATACGATTTATTTAAAAGAGTTTTGAAACGGTTGCAATAATAATGGCATGATTACATGATGCAATGCACACGATGCAAAGATGAAAATGATGAACCAAACAAATCACACGACGAAACCCGGAAACTTGGAAGGCATCTGAAGCATCGGTCTTGGGGCGTTACATTATGACCGTTGTCGCTCTCTGGTTGGTCGCTCCTCAATCTATATGCTAGCCTTCATTTGTACTAAGCGGGAATATTGCTGATGCATCCACTTCCTTAAACCCAAAGTTATTCCATATGAGTCCACCATAAATACCTATATGCGGTAATTACCTTCCGTTCCAAGTAAATTTGCATGTGCGGAACTCTAAATCTCCAAATAATAATCTGTTTTGTATGCCCAAATCGCTCATGAAGCAACAGGGAGCGGTTAGTATCTTCCATGCTAGGTGGGTTATTCTCACGATGAATGTTTATTCGCTTGTCATTCACGAGAAAGTGGTTGGTAATTGCGATGCCCAGTCCCGTGATCAAAATCAAAATATAATCATGAAACAAAACTCCCCTGGATTGGTGTTGGTATGGAGGGCACCCGAGGATTCAGCTAGCCATGGCTTGTGTTTGTTGGTGGAAGGGGAGTAAAACTTTACCTTTCTATTTGGGAACCGCCTATAATGTGTCTAGCATGGAAGATGTTGAAAACTCTCGATCGCTACATTGGCAATGAAAGCATACCTCCCAAAATTATATTCATCTTTGTTTTACAAGCTTCGAGCTCTGGCACCTCTGCAAATCCCTACTTCCCTCTGTGAAGGGCCTATCTATTTACTTTTACTGTCGAGTCATTATCTTCTCATTAAAGCACCGGCTGGAGAGCACTATTGTCATTTTTATGCTCTGTGTTTAGTCGATATTGAGTATGAGTGTGATTGGATATCTTTTACCATGAATTACAATGTATAGTCAGTGCTTGAACTTCAGAGTTGCTCTGCATTTATGTTTTGCAGTCTCAGAAAGGGCTAGCGAGATACCATTATCTCATATTATATCGTGATTGTTTTGAAAAGTGTTGTCATCTGAGATATCCTATTATTGCTCGCTAGTTGGTTATGTCATTGATATGAGTAAATGTGATACCTAAATGTTATCGTGAATATAGTTAGTTCGTAATCTTTGCTGAAAACCTGAACATTGTTAGTCATATTTACAACAACAAGATCAAACAGAGTTTGTAAAAGTTTTTCTTTGTCACTTTCAGTTTGTGAACTGAATTGCTTGAGGACAAGTAATGAGTTAAGCTTGGGGGAGTTGATACGTCTCCGTCATATCTACTTTTCCAAACACTTTTGTTCTTGTTTTGGACTCTAATTTGCATGATTTGAATGAAACTAACCCATACTGGCATTGTTTTCAGCAGAATTCCCATGGTGTTGTTTTTGTGCAGAAATCAAAGTTCTCAGATTGACCTGAAAATTTGCGGAGAATTTGTATGGAATGTATAAAAAAATACCGGTGGAAAGATATACCAGAGGGGGCCACCTAGGAGCCACACACCCAGGGGCGTGCCCTACGAGCTTGTGGGCCCCCTGGACGTCCGGCAACCCTAACTCCAACTCCATATATACCTATTCGCCAAGAAAAAAATCAGAGAGAATGATTCATCGCATTTTACAATACAGAGCCGCCGCCACCTCCTTTCTTCATCAGGAGGGCTGATCTAGAGTGTGTTCGGGGCTCCACAGGGTGGAATTTGATGCCGTCATCATCATCAACCTTCCACTGTCACCAATTTCATGATGCTCACCGCTGGGAGTGAGTAATTCCTTCGTAGGCTTGCTGGACGGTGATGGGTTGAATGAGATCTATCATGTAATTGAGTTAGTTTTTTTAAGGCTTGATCCCTAGTATCCACTATGTTTTGTGATTTATGTTGTAATGACTTTGTTGTGCTTAATGCTTGTCACTAGGGCCCGAGTGCCATGATTTCAGATCTGAACCTATTATGTTTTCATGAATATATGTGTGTTCTTGATCCTATCTTGCAAGTTATATGCGCCCATTACGTGTTACGATCTGCATACCCCAAGGTGACAATAATTGGAATTCTTTCCGGTGATTATCGTAGTTTGAGGAGTTCATGTATTCACTAAGTGCTAATGCTTTGTTCCGGTTCTCTATTAAAAGGAGGCCTTAATATCCCTTAGTTTCCTTATGGACCCCACTGCCATGGGAGGGTAGGACAAAATATGGCATGCAAGTTCTTTTCCATAAGCATGTATGACTATATGCGGAATACATGCCTACATTACATTGATGAATTGGATCTAGTTCTGTGTCGCTCTAGGTTATAACTGTTACATGATGAATGCCATACAATGCAATTATCCATCACTGATCTAATGCCTACGCTTTTCATATATTGATCTTTGCTAAGTTACTTTCGCCGTTGTTGTTGTTACAATCTCTAACAAAATACTATTGTTTCTGCTACTGTTAATATTGTTGTCGTTACCGTTACTATTAAAATACCATACTACTTTGCTACTGATCGCCTTGATGCACATATTAAGTCATCCATGTGTGGTTGATTTGACAACTCAACTGCTAATACTTGTGAATATCCTTTGGCTCCCCTTGTGCGAATCAATAAATTTAGATTGAATACTCCACCCTCGAAAATTGTTGCAATCCCCTATACTTGTGGGTTATCAAAGAGCTGGGAGCCCATGTATGCATCTACAAGTTCTCGTGTGTCAGCTCGCGTGGTGGGCTAGTAGAACCCAGCTCAGAAAAATTTGCTTACCAAAGTCTGAGGTGGTGCGTGATGGCAGCAAATACCAGAATGAATTTCCGAGGGGAGTTCTTGTCCTTCTTCCTCGGAGATGCAGCGCTGGATCATGCCAATGATAGTTCGTTTATATAGTTCCCCCTCATGGATCTTGTATGCTTTTGATAATCGGATGATTCGTCGTGCATCGGTCCGATCTTTGGGCAGCTCCTTGCGCACCAAGTATGCAAGTGTTGGCTCGGTCCAGGGTACAATCATGGCCATAATCTCATGGGCCAAGGAGGTTTCCTCTAGCGTTGAGCCCCCGAGTATCTCCTCATGTGGCTCTATTGCTAGTGGGGTGATTAGCTCGAGCTCCGAATGTTGGGCATCACCTTATGGTACCAGCTCTCATTTGGCACCCATCCTAGCGAGTATGTCGGCATGTTGATTGTTGTCTCCCTGGATATGGTGAAAATTCCAGGCCTTCAAATTGAGGTGATAAAGTTATAACGACATTTTGATATGCTGCCATATTTGGGTCCTTTGCGTCAAATTCACCATCGACTTGCGAAATTGCAAGGTTGGAGTCGCCTTGAACCTTGAGACGTTGGATTCCCATGGAGACCGTCATCCTCAATTCATGAAGCAGCGCTTCATATTCTGCCACGTTGTTGGAGTCGGTGTACACAATTTGAAGTACATACTTAACAGTGTCACATGTCAGTGGTGTGAGCACCACTCATGCACCTAGCCTAGCGAACATTTTGGATCCATCAAAATATATTACCCAATTTTAGTAGGTTTCATGCTCTCGGGGTGCTCGTCCCTGTGTCAACTCAGCCATGAAATTGGCCAATACTTGGGATTTAATGGCCTCGACGTGGTCGATACGTTATTTTCAAAGGCAATAGTTCAATGGACCATTTTGCAATTCTGTTGATGGCGTCATGGTTATTGATGATGCCATTGAGTGGTACCTCCAAGGCTACGGCTACTGAGCACTCCTAAAAGTAGTGTTGTAGTTTTTGAGAAGCCATGAACACTACGTATGTTATCTCCTAGTACCATGTGTACCTTGTTTTATATAAGGTAAGCAATTCAAAGACATAATATACCAGCCTCCGTACCTTTAACTTGTATCCTTCCATGTCGTGCTCGAGGACCAGGACTGCATGACAACTTGATTGGTGCTGATGTACAACAACATTGGTTTGCCGAGGTAGGTGGCAGCTAGGATTGGATTAGTAGACGTGAGCATCTTGATTTCTTCTAGAGTCATGCTGGCTTCTTCGGTCCACTTGAAGTTCTTGGTCAGTTGAAGCAGTCTTTATAGAGGGAGAGCCTCTCCACCGAGTCGTGAGATAAATCGGCTCAGGGAGGCTATGCACCCTACTAATTTATGGATGTGTTTGAGCTCGGTCAACACTTCTAAGCATGCCAACGCATTGATCTTATCAAGGTTCACCTCGAATCCTCTTTGTGATAAGATGAAGCCGATTAGCTTGCCGGATGGGACGCTGAAGGCACATTTTTTTGGATTGAGATTGATGTTGTATGCTCAGAGGTTTTTGAATGTATTCCATGGATCATCGACAAGTGTGGCAAACTGCTTGGTTTTGACAACAACATCATCTACGTACGCTTTGGCTGACTTGCCGATCTGCAGCTACAAACATGTTTGCATCATGCGTTGATAGGTTTTGCCAGCATTTTTTAGCCAAAGGGCATTGTGTTGAAGCAGAATGGTCCATATGGAGTTATGAATGCAGTGGCCGCCTAGTCGGACTCCTTCATCCTTATTTGATGATAAACTGAGTACATGCCCCACTGTGGCATCGACATCATCGAGGACACCATCACCAGGTACTATAGAGAGTGCTCTATCATGAAGGCCACTTGCCCGGGAGGGCGCCGTACACGTTCTGAAGTATAATGCATGGTTGTGATTCTCTACGGAAAGGAGCGACATGGCGTATCAGTGATGGGCATCTATTAGTATCTATTGTACAAATTGGATCCCCATAATGGGTTGTATGAAGCTGCTTGGGCATGAGTGTGTACATGGAGTTACTCGTGTGAGCGATTTAATGAGCCTGGATGGCACTGGGTGATATCATGCCAAGATAGATAGATGTTTTCTGCTGACGATGCATACGATATCAACCAAATGGCCATCGCTGAACTGGGATGCAACAACTTCCTGGCATGGAATCACATGAAGTCGGGCCAGTTCACTGTGATATTTGCTTACCATCTTAGAATGTCACTAAATAGGACAAAATGAACAACCAGAGTCCTCCTCTTAGGTGAATAAGCATAAAAATGGTTGGCACTATGAAATGCAGATGCACCTGGTAAGGCAAGAATTCATATATAGGTGTTGGTTAATCCAGAACGGTTTGGCCGTGGGAGCTGAATTGCATAGGCGCAAGATCAAGCCAGGAGTGTTCTATGCATTATGTGGACAAGTAGAAATCGTGCACCATCGATTCCAGTTGTGCACGCATTCAGCGAGGTTTTGGAAAGTTCTAAGCTCGGGGAAAGGGGTTCCAGTGGTAATCCCAACGGTGTCAGACGGACCCCGTGGCGAGCTAGTTGCGTGGTTGTTGCAATGATTTGCTGAAGCGTGTGAACAACAAAAGTTATTAATGATTCAGGAAGTGTATGAGTTATGGTTTGCAAGGGACGAAGCAAGGGAAGGCAAGAAGATTACTGATCCAAGAGCAGTAGCACAAATTGTGCACATGCATGTCTTGGAGTGGGAATATGTACACGAGTGTCATGCTATAAGAGCCCATCTCTGGCACTGGTTGAGAGTTGGTTCCCTCCTAAGCAAGGATAGCTCAAAGATAATGCGGTTGGTGTGCTGCCAAAGCTTAAAGATAGAGAGATGTGTGAAGGGTGGTCTTACGAGGCCATGATGGAGCATATAGGGAGGCTTGCGTTGTGTCTTCCCGGGCATCTCCGAACCTGAAACCTCTGAAATCTTTGCCTACTAAAGAGCATTGCAAATGGCGATCCAGGCGGGAGCTACTAAGGTACATGTGGAAGTCAACAACAAAGGCATTGCAACGATGCTCAATGATATGACAAAGAACCTCTTAGTGGCAGGACCAATCATTGAAGATATCAAGAGACTATTGTAGTCTTGTGAAGAGTTCCAAGTGGTAATCCCCAAGTGCAGGGAATCATCATAGCAATTTCCAAAGGTGGAAGTGATAAGTATGGAGTGTCGAACCCACAAGGAGCTAAAGGTAAGATCAATATTCTCTCAAGCCCTATCTGCCATTGATACGACTCTACGTACGCCGAACGTTTGCTTCCAACTAGAAACGAGAAATAAAACTACGTTGTGGGTATGAAGTGGATAACTTTGTATGATATCGGAGAGGTAAAATATAAAAATAGGTGATGTTATCATAAAGTTAAAATATATTACTAAATATTATAAATAGCGAGTGTAGAATAATGGTGGATCGGTTTGCAGAATTGTCCTAGGCAATTGTTAACAAGACCGGTAATCACTACTGCAATTCATATGAGGAAGAGGCATAAGCTAACATACTTTCTCTTCTTGGATCATATGCACTTATGATTGGAACTCTAGCAAGCATCCGCAACTACTAAAGATCATTAAGGTAAAACCCAACCATAGCATTAAAGCATCAAGTCCTCTTTATCCCATACGCAACAACCCCCTTACTCGGGTTTGTGTTTTAGTCACTCACGCAACCCACTATAAGCGAATCATAAATGTATTGCAACACCCTACAGCGGGAATCCCTCATGGTTGCGCGACACGGAGGACACCATAGGACAGCACCAAAGTAAAACATACAACTCATACCAATCTAGATCATCAATCAACCCAAAGACAAGGGATATCTACTCAGAACATCATAGGATGGCAACACATCATTGGATCATAATATGTGGCATAAAGCACCATGTTCAATTAGGGATTACAACGGGGTGCGGGAGAGTGGACCGCATAAAAGAGATGAGGATGGTGATGATAGTGATGTTGATGAAGACGATCACCACGGCGATGATTCCCCTCTCAATGCCACTCCGGTGCCACCGAGAGATATGACGAGAGGTTCTCCCCCTTGTGCTTCCTCCTCCATGGCCTCCCCCCTGGATGGGGAGAGGTTCTTCCTCTGGTCCTCGGCCTTCATTACGATAATGGCCCCTCCGGGATCCTCCTCCATGCCCTTTGGTGATGATGGCCCCCTCCGGCAGGGTTCTAGAGAGGGCCTAGATTGGTTTTCGATGGCTACGGAGGCTTCTGGCGGCGGAACTCCTGATCTAGGTTAATTTTCCGAGGTTTCTATATTTATAGGAGAATTTGGTGTTGATTTCACTTCAGGGGGCCCTCGAGGAGTCCACGAGGCAGGCGGCGCGCCCTAAGGGGGTGGGCGCGGCCCCCAACCTCATGGGGCCCCCGTGACTCCCCTCCGGTAGATTTTTGTTCCAGTATTTTTCATATTTTCCAAAAAAAATCTCCGTTGATTTCCATCGCATTCCGAGAACTTTTATTTCTGCACAAAAACAACACCACGGTAGTTCTACTGAAAACAGCGTCAGTCCGGGTTAGTTCTATCAAATCATACCAAAATCATATAGAAATATTGTAAACATGGCATGAATACTTCATAAATTATAGACACGTTGGAGACGTATTACCAAGCAACTTGGGTTAGGCGATCAGGTAAGAAAGGGGCTCATATATTAGCTCGGGTGGGAGTCACTCAATAACTTTGTGGGGTTTGGCTTAAAGAGCCAGTTGATTGTATTTTACATGTTATTTCAGACGAGATCTTGGGTATGGGATAATCAATAAAAGTGCATGTTGATTCTAAAAAAGAGAGGAAGGCTATTCATTGTTTCACTTGATGCTGAAAAATGTTGATTATGGTGGCGACATGAGGCACAGCGGGGTCGAGCGGTGAGGTTGCACCGGAGAAAGCAAGAAGATACATGTAGTGGAAAATGAGAGGTGCCCGCAAAAAAGAGGGAAATGAGAGTAGTTATTGCGACAACACCATGGACATAAGAGAAAAATGAAAAACCAAAAGGCAGGTATGTGGTAGGGCTGGGAGAAAGCGAAGAGAGCATTGTCCCAAATCGTCTGTAGCAACGGTCATTCGTGAAATAAAACCTCTGTGGATCACATGAGTAAAAGAAATAGGAAAAAGATTAAAAAAATGAAATACCACAGATGTTATCTGGGTTCGAACAAAGAAAACGAGTGACTTCTTAAAGCAAAAAAGCATGGTTAAATCAAATAATGCAATGCATACGATGGATAGTTGAAAACCACAATCGAATGATGGCTTCTCAAAATCATACAGTCAGGTCACCCTTGTCCTCGACAACTATGTTGTGCAAAATTACACAACATGACATCACCTGTCACAATGTCTTTGATTCCCAATCAATACAGGTCCACGAACAATACTCCAATGAGTTTGGAGCACTCCAAATACCCTCCCCACATCCTTCCTAGCTGCTTCTTGTAGTATTGCAAAGTGCACTATTTGTTGCCATGGGGATCAGATATGATCTTGACAAATGACACTCACAAGGATAGATACAATCGGCAAGGTATGTTGTAATTGAAGGAAATATGCCCTAGAGGCAATAATAAAGTTGTTATTTATATTTCCTTATATCATGATAAATGTTTATTATTCATGCTAGAATTGTATTAACCAGAAACTTAGTGCATGTGTGAATACATAGACAAACAGAGTGTCCCTAGTATGCCTCTACTTGACTAGCTCATTAATCAAAGATGGTTAAGTTTCCTAGCCTTGGACATGTGTTGTCATTTGATGAATGGGATCACATCATTAGAGAATGATGTGATGGACGAGATCCATCCGCTAGCTTAGCACTATGATCGTTTAGTCTATTGCTATTGCTTTCTTCATGACTTATACATGTTCCTATGACTATAAGATTATGCAACTCCCGAACACCGGAGGAACACTTAGTGTGCTATCAAACGTCACAACATAACTGGGTGATTATAAAGATGCTCTACAGGTGTCTCCAATGCTGCTTGTTGAGTTGGCATAGATCGAGATTAGGATTTGTCACTCTCATTGTCGAAGAGGTATCTCTGGGCCCTCTTAGTAATGCACATCACTATAAGCCTTGCAAGCAATGTGACTGATGAGTTAGTTGCGGGATGATGCATTACAGAATGAGTAAAGAGACTTGTCGGTGACGATATTGAACTAGGTATGATGATACCGACGATCGAATCTCGGGCAAGTAACATACCGATGACTAAGGGAACAATGCATGTTGTTGTGCGATTTGACCGTTAAAGATCTTGTAGAATATTTAGGAACCAGTATGAGCATCCAGGTTCTGCTATTGTTATTGACCGGAGATGTGTCTCGGTCATGTCTACATAGTTCTCTAACCCGTAGGGTCCGCGCGCTTAACGTTCGATGACGATATGTATTATGAGTTATGTGATTTGATGTACCGAAGGTTTTTCGGAGTCCCGAATGAGATCACAAACATGGCGAGGAGTCTTGAAATGGTCGAGGGGTAAAGATTCATACATTGGAAGGCTATATTCGGACATCGGAAAGGTTCCGAGTGATTCGGGTATTTTTCGGAGAACTGGGGAGTTACGGGAATTCACCGAGGGAAGTATTGGGCCTTATTGGGCTTTAGTGGAAAGGAGAGATGGGCCACAAGGGGAGGCAGCACACCCCCCCATGGGATGGTCCGAATTGGACTAGGAGGCGGCGGCGCCCCCTCTTTCCTTCTCCCTCTCCTTCCTTCTTCTTCTTCTACTTGGACTAGGAAAGGGGGAAACCTACTCCTATTAGGAGTAGGAATCCCCCCTTTGGGAACCCCTTGAGGCCGACCCTCCTCCTCCTCCTCTCCTTTATATACGGGACAGGGGGCACCCCATAGACACACAAGTTGATCTTTAACCGTGTGCAGTGCCCCCCTCCATAGTTTTCCACCTCGGTCATATTGTCGTAGTGCTTAGGCGAAGCCCTGCGTCGGTAACTTCATCATCACCGTCAACACGCCGTCGTGCTGACGAAACTCACCCTCGGCCTCAACTAGATCAAGAGTACGAGGGATGTCACCGAGCTGAACGTGTGCAGATCGCGGAGGTGCCGTGCGTTCGGTACTTGAGCAGTTGGCTCACGAAGACGTTTGACTACATGAACCGCGTTACTAAATGCTTCTGCTTTCCGTCTATGAGGGTATGTAGACACACTCTCCCCTCTCGTTGCTATGCATCTCCTAGATAGATCTTGCATGATTGTATGAATTTTTTTCAAATACTGCGTTCCCCAACAGTGTCATCCGAGCCAGGTTTATCCGTAGATATTATGTGCACGAGTAGAACACAAAGAGTTGTGGGCGATAATAGTCATAGTGCTTACCGGCATGTCATACTTTGATTCGGTGGTATTGTTGGATGAAGCGGCCCAGACCGACATTACATGACCGCATTCATGAGACTGGTTCTACCGACATGCTTCGCACACAGGTGGCTAGTGGGTGTCTGTTTCTCCACCTTTAGTTGAATCGAGTTTGACTACGCCCGGTCCTTGTTGAAGGTTAAAACAGCACACTTGATGAAAAATCGTTGTGGTTTTGATGCATAGGTAAGAATGGTTCTTACTAGAAGCCCGTAGCAGCCACGTAAAACTTGCAACAACAAAGTAGAGGACGTCTAACTTGTTTTTGCAGGGCATGTTGTGATGTGATATGGTCAAGACGTGATGAGATATAAATTGTTGTATGAAATGATCATGTTTTTTTAAAGTTATCGCCTTATGGTTGTTTCTTTATTGTATAAGATGCAAGCGCCTTATAATTGCTTTACTTTATCGCTATGTGATAGCAATAGTTACAAAAGCAATAGTTGGCGAGACGACCATGTGACGACACATTGATAGAGACCAAGATGATGGAGACCATGGTGTCATGCAGGTGACGATGGTGATCATGACGGTACTTTGGAGATGGGGATCTAAGGCACAAGATGATGATGACCATATCATGTCACATATTTTGATTGCATGTGATGTTTATCTTTTATGCATCTTATTTTTGCTTAGTATGATGGTAGCATTATGAGATGATTCCTTACTAAAATTTCAAGGTATAAGTGTTCTCCCTGCGTATGCACCGTTGTGACAGTTCTTCGTGCTGAGACACCATGTGATGATCGGGTGTGATAAGCTCTACGTTCACATACAACAGGTGCAAGCCAATTTTCCACAAGTAGAATACTTAGGTTAAACTTGACGAGCCTAGCATATGCAGATATGGCCTCGGACACTGAGACCGAATGGTCGAGCGTGAATCATATAGTAGATATGATCATTTAGATGACTAGAGAGATGTCTATCTAAGTGGGAATTCTTAAGTAATATGATTAATTGAACTTAAATTTATCATGAAATTAGTCATGATAGTATTTGCACATCTATGTTGTAGATCAATTGCTCGCGTATAGCTTCGCCATTTTATTTATGATATGTTCCTAGAGAAAACTAAGTTGAAAGATGTTAGTAGCAATGATGCGGACTAGCTCCATGATCTGAGGATTATCCTCATTGCTCCACAAAAGAATTATGTCCTTGATGCACCACTAGGTGATGGACCTATTGCAGGAGCAGAGGCAGATGTTATGAATGTTTGGCAAGCTCGGTATGATGACTACTTGATAGTTTAGTGCACCATGCTTTACATCTTAGAACTAGGATTTCAAAAATGTTTTGAATGCCATGGAGCATATAAGATGTTCCAAGAGTTGAAATTAGTATTTCAGACTCATGCCCGTGTCGAGAGGTATGAGACCTCTGACAAGTACTTTTGCCTACAAGATGGAGGAGAATAGCTCAGCTAGTGAGCATGTGCTCAGAATGTCTGGGTACTACAATCACTTGAATCAAGTGGGAGTTAATCTTCCAGATAAGATAGTGATTGACAGAGTTCTCTAGTCACTATCACCAAGTTACTGGAACTTTTTGATGAACTATAATATGCAAGGGATAACGAAAACGATTCCCGAGCTCTTCGCGATGCTGAAATCGGCAAAGGTAGAAATCAAGAAAAGCATGAAGTGTTGGTGGTTGACAAGACCACTAGTTTAAAGTAAAAGGTCAAGCGAAAGAAAGGGAACTTCAAGAAGAATGGCAAGCAAGTTGCCACTCCCATGAAGAAGCCCAAAGCTAGACCCAAGCCTGAAACCAAGTGCTTCTACTACAAAGGACATGGTCACTGGAAGCGGAACTGTCCCAAATACTTGGCGGATAAGAAAGATGGAAAAGTGAACAAAAAGTATATATAATATGCATGTTATCTATGTGTACTTTACTAGTGTTCATAGTAGCCCCTGGGTATTTGATACTGGTTCACTTGCTATGATTAGTAACTTGAAATAGGAGTTACAAAATGAACATAGACTAGTTGAGGGCAAAGTGATGATGTGTGTTGGAAGTGATTCCAGGGTTGATAAGATCACCATCGCATACTCCCTCTACCTTCGGGATTATTATTGGAACTAAATAAATGTTATTTGGTGTTTGCGTTGAGCAAAAATATGATTGGATCATGTTTATTGCGATACAGTTATTCATTTAAGTCGGAGAATAATTGTTGTTCTGTTTACATGAATAAAACCTTCTATGGTCTTACATCCAATGTAAATGGTTTACTGAATCTTGATCACGGTGATACACATAATATTGATGCCAAAGGATGCAAAGTTAATAATTATAGTACAAGTTATTTGTGGCACTACCATGGTGGAAAGCGCATGAAGAAACTCCATGTTGATTTGCTTTTGGAATCACTTGATTATGAATCACTTCATGCTTGCGAACCATGCCTCATGGGCAAGATGACTAAAACTCCATTCTTCGGAACAATGGAGCGAGCAACAGACTTATTGGAAATAATACATACTGATGTATGCGATCCAATGAGTGTTGAGGCTCGCAGCGGGCATCGTTATTTTCTGACCTTCACAGATGATTTGAGAAGATACGGGTATATCTACTTAATGAAACACAAGTCTGAATCGTTTGAAAAGTTCAAAGAATTCCAGAGTGAAGTGGAGAATCATCGTAACAAGAAAATAAAGTTTCTACAATATGATCGCGGAGACGACATATTTGAGTTACGAGTTTGGCCTTCAGTTGAAAAAAATGTTGAATAGTTTCACAACTCATGCCACCTGGAACAACACAGTGTAATGGTGTGTCCGAACGTCGTAACCGTACTTTATTAGATATGGTGCGATCTATGATGTCTCTTACCGATTTACCACTAACGTTTTGGGGTTATGCATTAGAGACAGGTGCATTCACGTTAAATAGGGCACCATCTAAAAATCCGTTGAGATGACACCGTATGAACTGTGGTTTAGCAAGAAACCTAAGCTGTCATTTCTTGAAGTTTGGGATTGCGATGCTTATGTGAAAAAGGTTTCAGCCTAATAAGCTCAAACCCAAATCGGAGAAGTGTGTCTTCATAGGATACCCAAAAGAAACTGTTGGTACACCTTCTAACACAGATCCGAAGGCAAGATCTTTGTTGCTAAGAGTGGATCCTTTCTAGAGAAGGAGTTTCTCTTAAAAGTTAGTGGGAGGAAAGTAGAACTTGATAAGGTAATTGTACCTTCTCCTGAATTGGAAAGTAGTTCATCACAGAAATCAGTTCCACTGATGCCTACACCAATTAGTGAGGAAGTTAATGATGATGATCACGAAACTTCATATCAAGTTACTACCGAACCTTGTAGGTCAACCAGAGTACCTTCCGCACCAGAGTGGTATGTTAATCATGTTCTAGAAGTCATGTTACTAGACCATGATGAACCTACGAACTATGAGGAAGCGATGATGAGCCCAGATTCCACGAAATGGCTTAAGGCCATGAAATCTGAGATGGGATCCATGTATGAGAACAAAGTGTGGACTTTGGTGGATGAGGGAGTCCTGGATTAGGGGGTCTCTGGACAGCCGGACTATATCCTTTGGCCGAACTGTTGGACTATGAAGATACGAGATTGAAGACTTCGTCCCGTGTCCGGATATGACTCTCCTTGGCGTGGAAGGAAAGCTAGGCAATACGGATATGTAAATCTCCTCCCTTGTAACCGACCTTGTGTAACCCTGGCCCCCTCCGGTGTCTATATAAACCGGAGGGTTTTAGTCCGTAGGACAACAAACAATCATACCATAGGCTACCTTCTAGGGTTAGCCTCTATGATCTCGTGGTAGATCAACCCTTGTAATACTCATATCATCTAGAACATTCAAGCAGGACGTAGGGTATTACCTCCATCAAGAGGGCCCGAACCTGGGTAAACATCGTGTCCACTGCCTCCTATTACCATCCACCTTAGACGCACAGTTCGGGACCCCCTACCTAAGATCCGCCGGTTTTGACACCGACATTGGTGGTTTCATTGAGAGTTCCACTGTGCCGTCGCCATAAGGTTTGATGGCTCCTTCAATCATCGGTAACGATGCGGTCCAGGGTGACGTTTTCCTCCCCGGACAGATCTTTGTATTCGCCGGCTTCGCACTGCGGGCCAATTCGCTTGGCCATCTGGAGCAGATCGAGAGCTATGCCCCTAGCCATCAGGTCAGATTCGGAAACTTGAACTACACGGCCGATATCTGCGGAGACTTGATCTTCAATGGATTCGAGCCCATCTCAGGTGCACCGCACAGTCACGACAAGCATGACGTAAGTCTGCTGTCGGATAGTATTCGGGAGATCGCATCTACAACAACTCTGGTTGTCAATCCGGAGCAAATCGCGCCATTTGAGAGCGGAGGGATAGACCCCGCCACGGAGGCTGCGCTCTCAGCGGCGATAGAGCCAGACGCTGACTTCACCCCTTACGAGAGCCTGTTGCCAAACCACTAGATTCACCCCCGGCCACAGACTCCGAGCTGCTCATATTCGTGCCCACCGAACCCGACTGGGCGCCGATCATGGAGTTCACCTCCGCGGATATCTTTTAGCACTCGCCTTTCGGCGATGTGCCAAATTCATCAAGGTCTCTCTCCCTGTCAGGAGAACCTTGGCTGAACTATGCTCGGATAGAATGGGATGCGAACGACGAAGAAATTCGCTGCCCACCCACCACCCACTTAGTAGCCACTGTCGACGACCTAACCGACATTCTTAACTTCGACTCCGAAGACATCGACGGCATGAACGAAGATGCAAGAGACGAACAGGAACTAGCGCCCACAGGGCGCCGGACAACCACTTCATCACATGACATATACATGGTGGATACACCCAAAGAGGGCAATGGCGAAGAGACAGCGGAGGATGCCCCCTCCAAGCAACCCAAGCGCCGACGTCAGCGGCGCCACTCTAAGTCCCGCCATAGCAAAAATAGCGATAACAGCGCAAGAGGAAATAGCAGTCCAGTCGACTCTAGAAGAAACGATGACTGTGCCGCCCCGCTAGCAGAGCACGATCAAGACGCAAACGGCGAAAACAGTGCGGATCCGGCGTCCGAACACGGCGACACCAAGGATAAACCTCATCAAACCCCGTCCGGGGAGGAAAGCAGTCCGGACGAATATGCACACATCATCCCGGAAACGCACTCGGAGCAAGAGAACCTCCGCAGAAGGCTTATTGCCACAGCGAGGAGCCTGAAGAAGCATAAGCAAAGGATTAAGGCCACACAAGATACGCTCAACAGCAGGTGGAACAAAGTGCTCAACAACGAAACAAAGTATGGTGGAAGTTACCACACAAATAGCTATCCAAAGCACAAGCTATTACTTGAATTCGATGATGAGGCCTTAGAGCCCACACAGCCGAAAAATGATACAGCCAACCGGCCGGATCCACCACCTTGTGACCGCGATAGAGCGGCTAACAAAGTCGCACATAAGTCAACACACGATCTATGTGAGAACTTGCGCTGAAAATCCGGCGTGACCAGATCCATCTATAGATCTAGGAAGCGCGCTCCGGCCCAAAATCAAAACCAAATACTACAACCGTCCGAACACCATGGCATATCCCAATACAAGGGCACCGCACACCCCCTATGTTTCACCGATGAGGTGTTGGATCACAAATTCCCAGAAGGATTCAAACCAGTGAATATAGAGGCGTACGACGGGACCACAGACCCTGGATTCTAGATGAGGATTTTATCCTCCATAGTCATATGGCTCGCGGAGACGATCTCCATGCCATTAAATACTTGCCCCTCAAGTTTAAAGGGCCAGCTCGGCACTGGTTGAAAAGCCTCCCCGAAAACTCAATTGGAAGTTGGGAGGAGCTCGAGGACGCTTTTCGGGCTAATTTTCAAGGGACTTATGTCCGACCTCCGGATGCAGACGATTTAAGTCATATAATCCAACAGTCTGGAGAATCCGCCCGAAAGCTTTGGAACAGGTTCCTCACCAAGAAGAACCAAATCGTCGACTGTCCGGACGCCGAAGCCTTAGCAGCTTTTAAACACAGCGTCCGAGACGAATGGCTCGCCAGACACCTTGGCCAAGAAAAACCGAGAACTATGGCAGCCCTAACAAGCCTCATGACCCGCTTTTGCGCGGGCGAAGACAGCTGGTTGGCCCGTAGCAGCACCAGTGACCCAAGCACATCCGAAGTCAGGGATGGCAACGGAAAACCACGATGCAGAAAAAACAAGCATTGAAATAAAGAAGGTAGCCCAGATAATACAGCGGTAAACGCTGGATTCAGGGGCTCTCAACCTGGTCAGCGGAAAAAGCCTTTCAAAGGCAGAAGAGAGGGACCATCCGTCCTAAACAAGATTCTTGACAAGCTCTGTCAGATTCACGGCACCCCCGACAAACCTGCAAATCACACCCACCGAGAATGTTGGGTCTTCAAGAAGGCCGGTAAGCTAAACGGCGAACACAAAGGGGAAGAGACACCAAGCAAAGACGAGGATGAACCTCGCCAGCAAAGCACCGGAGGACAGAAAAAGTTCCCACCAGAGGTTAAAACAGTAAACGTGATCCATGTGACGAAGAGGATAAGCAATCATGCACTCCGAGATACACGCGCCATAGAGCCCATCAACCCTAGGTTCAACCCCTGGTTGGCCTACCCGATCACTTTTGATTGTAGGGATCACGCGACAAGTATCCGGCATGAAGGACTGGCGGCCTTGGTGTTAGACCCAATAATAAACGGGTACCATTTCACATGAGTCCTCATGGACGGCGACAGTGATCTAAATCTGATATATCAGGACACAGTCCGCAAAATGGGGATAGACCTGACACAAATAAGCCACGGTAATACTACCTTCAAGGGAGTAATACCAGGCCACGAGGCCCGCTGTACGGGCTCTCTACTACTAGAGGTTGTATTCGGTTCTCCCAATAACTCCCGAAGCGAAAGGTTAAATTTCCACGTCGCTCCATTCCGAAGTGGTTATCAAGCACTACTCGGCAGAATGGCTTTCGCTCGTTTTAATGCAGTACCACATTAGGCTTTCCTCAAGCTTAAGATGCCCGGTCCACATGGCATCATCACAGTTAGCGGAAATAACGAATGTTTTTTACGTGCGGAAGAGGGTGCGGCGGCTTTAACAGCCGTAAACTAGACGGCCTCACCAACCAGGAAAAATGACAGGTCGTCAAGACCACGGACACGGTTAGACGAGTCCGGCGCTTCACCACATATACATGAGATTGGTTTACTGATCAAACCATCATAGACGATACCAGGGGCTTCCCGTGTGTAATCAGGGCCAGCCCGGCTCAACTTGACTTCTCTTGAATTTTGATAGTTCATTGATAATAACCAATTCTTCTTTTTTTGGCACGACAACTTTCACCTAAGTTCTTTCCTTTTACAGATGACAATTGTGCTACACCCGTCCAGGACACGACACAACAGAGACATAGGCGTAGACGTGCAGCAGGGACCCACCCAAAGGTTTCTTTTTAGATTAAGACCCTGCGTAAACCTTTTTTGCTGTCTCTTGTTGCTCACATCCTTCGGATACTCCACACAACCGAGAAGGATGCTGACGTTATTGGCATGTGGCCACGTCAGGATATTGCACGTACCTGGACACATGGGGTCTATTATTAAGGGCGTTGTTTAGCCCAGTATATGTTATAAAGACCGAACACCTTAGGGAGTGTTCGGCGTCGCGAGTTTGGCCCTATATGCATCCGCTCCGAATCATGTCTTTGGTGAAATGTTGGGTTTGCCCGGCTCCCACATTTTGGTACCTTACGGTCCGTTATATCGGCTAAGGTAGCACTGGGAGAACTACTGCGACTGTGTCCTAGTTCACCCGGATGAGCACCTCAGTAGAGAAAGCCGAAAACTGACTGTCATGATGTAGCGAGAGACTGGTCAACCACTTGATGACTCAGCGGAATCTTCTGGATTCCTCTGCATTAACGAAGGGCCGTTTCTCGGTCATGTACATACGCGCCCCGTATTTAGACAAGCGCAGAAGTACCAGGGGCTATATAGTAGCCCCACCTTCAAACTCCAATGGCTAAGTGAAAGTGTTAAAGCAATATAGTACGATTGCCTCGTTCGCTGCACTACCACCTCCTTAATGGACCAAGACGTTGGATCAAGTGTGGATTCGCGTTTTCTGCGAACACCCCCGCATTATATGCGTGGGGGCGGAAGCCGACGACTGCAAACTTTCAGGTTATATACATATATACATAAACGGCCGCACAGGAGGCATCATAGTACTTTTGGGAAAAAGTATAAATACAGCCTTGATAACTCAATAAAACATTGTTTTTACAATGGAAGTACATGTCACTTGAACATAATATTCTTCGAGCACTAAGCCTCTTTCGAACGAGCACCTTCAAGAACTTCTTCAAAGAAGTGCTCGGCAGCCACTCGGCCTACAGCCGAACCCTGTGTCGCAATAGTGGTGGCCTCTATCTCCGCCCAGTATGTCTTGACACGGGAAAGGCCATCCGCGCACCCTTTATGCACGCCGATCTCTTCATAGCATCGATGCGCGACACATCACCAAGGAATTGTTGCACCAAACTAAAATAGCTATTCGGCCTTGGCCCTCCCAGCCCCAGATGATCCACAACGTACCTCATGGCAAGTCCATACAACCTATGGAGCTCGGCCCACTAGTCCATTCGCCCATTCAACAGCAGCGGACGGACTAGAGCATGAAACTGTGAACAGAACAACTTTTCCACTTCGCGATCTTTCTGATCCTTGAAGTACTTGGCTGCATCAGTAGCACTTGCAGCCAAATCCACGTAGGCGTCCTCAGAACTCCATAGTTGGTCAAGAGGAGCATACTTCGGATCTCCGAATTTAGTCCGGAAAAAGAAGGGCTTCCCAGACACGATATCTGTAGCTTGATGCAGCTCCTCCTTCGTCACTCTAATTTTTGAGCGGGCTTCCTTGGCAGCTACCAGGGCCTTCTCCAGGTCTGTCGCCCTCGCTCGGCTTTCTTCTTCAAGAAGCTGGTAACGGTCAGCGGCACCTTTTAACTCTACAACCATTTTGGCCATTCTTTCCTTGCTTTCGCAATGCGTGGCCTATTCGACCCTCAACTCTTCGGCCGCCTTTAGAGCGGCCGCATTGCTACTCCTTGCTTGTTCCTTGGCTCGAGCAAGCTCCGCCCGAAGGGTCTCCACGGTGGCAGCTCCATCTGCAGTCAAAACATATTAAATATACTGGCATCATGCTCCTCTTATTACATGACGATCACCAGAGAAATCACTTACCCTGTGCCTCGTCAGGCCGCCGGTTGACAAGCATGATATCGGCATCGGCCGCATCAAGTTGCCGCTTTAGCTCGG
Source organism: Triticum aestivum (assembly GCF_018294505.1). Taxonomy (NCBI): domain Eukaryota; kingdom Viridiplantae; phylum Streptophyta; class Magnoliopsida; order Poales; family Poaceae; genus Triticum; species Triticum aestivum. The sequence goes on from NC_057806.1 coordinate 148,715,061, forward strand.
TAAACCCATCAGTTCGGCTAGCCACCAGAGCCTTAGCCGTCTGCACATAAAGGCAGTCAGGTTATTACCTGGGAATATGATCCTCGGGTTACCGTCGTTCTCGACGACAACCAGAGTCTCAGTGGCTACTATCTGCATAGGGCACACCTAACGTGTGCGGTACTATCAAAAACATACACTATTTCACGTACCTCAAAGCCTTTCAGCAGCCTCATAAAGGCTTCGTGCAATCCGTTTTCAGTGGATGAAATCCTTTCAATTACCGTACCCATCAGCATACGATGCGCTTCCGAGACGGCCGCTTGCCCTAGGAGATCCTTCAGTACGTCCGACCGCACACTGTACGGTTCCAGACTCTTGCTGCCGCTCTCCTTAGGAGCCGGATACTAGGGATTCCGGGTAGCCAAAGGGTTATCCTCTGGCCTTGGCGGATCCGGAGATACCCTCCACGACGACACTTCAGGGTCGCCCACCTCATAAGGCGAGGTGTCAGGGGGAGGCGTTTCTCTCTCCATCATCTCCGGAAGAAGATCCCTCGAAGATGAACTCTGTCGAGAAGGGCTACGATCCAGACTACAATTTATAAGCATCAGTTATTGTCTTCGGATGTAAGGTAGGATATTTTCACTATTAAGTACTTTTTGATTACTTACAACTCGGTAGAGGGCTGATCTCTGCGCGGACATTGTGCGGCAAGAATACCCTCCGAGGCAGGACCCTCTGGCGAAGATTTCTTCTCCCGTTTGGAAACCTTAGTTTCCGGATCTTCAAAGGTAGTGCTCTTCCTTCCCTGGGGAGAGAGAATGTCAGATTCTTCCCCCTAGTTAACCTCCCTCGCGGAGGCACTCATCCCCTCAGTTGGGACGAGTAGCGAGTGAGGCCCGTTGTCGGCCTCTTTATTCCCCCGTTCATCTTCCTTTGAGGGCACTTGATAAGACGCCGGCTCCAGCATTTTGTCCAGTACCGGATTGTCCAAGCCTTCGGGAAGGGGGGCCGGACACCTGATCATCTTCGCCTTTGTTCTCCAATCCTGGTCAAAGAGCGACTTTTTAGAATGATGTCATGATAAACAAAAGGACAGTGTGTTCAGCCATGGGATTACTTACTTGGGTAGCAGGGCGGTTGCAGCTCAAACCCGCATCCTCGATGGTGTCCGGACACTCTATTTGGGGTCCAAAGAACGATTTGTACATCTCCTTGAGCGTCATGTCGAGGAAATGCTGAATAGCTCGCGGTCCTTCTGGGTTGAATTCCCACATACGGAGGGGTCGACGTCTGCAAGGCTAGACTCGACGAACCAGCATAACTTGCATTACCATAACCAGACTGAAATCTCTCTCAAAGAGATCTCGGATACGGCTCTGCAATATTTGCACGTCCTTTGCTGGACCCCAGCTCAGCCCCCTGCTAATCCATGACATCAGTTGCGATGGGGGCCCGAGCGAAAGGTGGGGGCGGCTACCCACTTGGCACTTCGGGGAGCTGTGATGTAAAACCACTCCCGCTGCCAGAACCTGGACACCTCTAGGAAGGAACCCTCTGTCCATGGAGCATCAGCGATTTTGCTTATTAAAGCACCTCCGCACTCTGTGTGCCGCCCCTCGATCATCTTCGCTTCACATTGAAGGTCTTGAGCCACTGGCCGAAGTGAGGGGTAATGCGGAGGAAGGCCTCACATACGACAGTAAATGACGAGATGTGAAGAAGGGAATCCGGGGCCAGATCATGAAAATCCAGCCCATAATAGATCATAAGACCCCTAACAAAGGGATCTAGAGCGAGGCCTAGTCCTCGGAGGAAGTGGGAGATGAACACAATACTCTTGGTGGGTTCGGAAGTAGGGATGACCTACCCTCGGGCAGGCAGCCTATGCGAAATTTTGGCGGTCAGATATCTGGCCTCTCTCAGCTTCTTGATGTCCTCTTGTGTGACAGAGGAAGGCATCCACCGACCTTGAAGGTTGGATCCGGACATAGTTGAAGGTCCGAAGCGCCTCACCTGAGCTTTGGGTGTTAGAACTCGAGGCGGGGGGAAGGATTCGATTGAGCACGAGAGGGAAAAAAAGAAAAAGCCTTGTCCTATTTATAAAGAGGGTGAATATCAAGCGTCCTCCTCGTGGCCGTTTTGGACTTGCCTAAGATCTAGGAGTCATACCAACAGGCACGGTTGGGTTACCCATGTCCGTATTGATGAGAATCCCGTAATAAGGGGGACACGATCTCTGCTTTGACAAGACGTGACGAAAAAACCGCCTCGCAATATGCGCAGCGCTGGTTGAGAAAAACGGTTCAGATAAGGACCGGGCCGTGACGTGATGTTGTGCTGCCAAAACGTGTTAGCAGATTAGATTTATGGAAATATTATTCTCTCTACGGTGGGGTGTGGAACTTGTTTTGCAGAACTGGACACTATTCTTGTGTTCAAAAATCTTCCATGGAGTATTCGGGGGAGGAACCCGCCTTGCAACGCCGAAGAAAATACTGCACGCCAGACTCATCGTCATTGAAGCCTGGTTCAGGGGCTACTGAGGGAGTCCTGGATTAGGGGGTGTCTGGACAGCCGGACTATATCCTTTGGCCGGACTGTTGGACTATGAAGATACGAGATTGAAGACTTCGTCCCGTGTCCGGATGGGACTCTCCTTGGCGTGGAAGGAAAGCTAGGCAATACAGATATGTAAATCTCCTCCCTTGTAACCGACCTTGTGTAACCCTAGTGTAACGCCCCGAGACCGATGTGCCAGGTGTCCTCCGGTTATTCGTTGTTATTGCCTTGTCATTGCTTGCGTGTCATGCATCGCATATCATGTCATCATGTGCATTTCATTTGCATACATGTTCGTCTCATGCATCCGAGCATTTTCCCCGTTGTCTGTTTTGCAATCCGGCGCTCCTATGTCCTCCGGTGTCCCTTTCTACCTATTTTCGTGTGTGGGTGTTAAACGTTTTCGAATTGGACCGAGACTTGTCATGCGGCCTTGGTTTACTACCGGTAGACCTCCTGTCAAGTTTCGTGCCATTTGGACTTTGTTTGATACTCCAACGGTTAGCCGAGGGACCAAAAAGGCCTCGTGTGTGTTGCAGCCCAACACCCTTCCAAACTGACCCAAAAATCACCTGAACCCTCTCCATCATCTAGAGCGTGCGATCACGATCGCGTGGCCGCAAACCGCACCTCATTTGGAGCTTCCTAGCTCCTCCTACCTCTATATATAGACCCCCTCCCGAAATTCTAGGATCTCTTTTTTCCCAAACCCTAAAATTTGCTCTCGCCGCCGCCGGACAACGTCCGGTCCGGCCGGACGCCACCGCGCCACCGCCCCGCACCAGTGGCATCCCGCCACGTGGCGCCCGTTGCCTACCGCCGCCGAGGCCCGTTCGGCCCGAACCGGGCCCCCGAGCCCATCACGCCGCCCGGGAGCGCCCGCGCTGCCGCATGTCTTCCTCCTCGCCGCAGAGCCGCCGCCTTCTTCCCGCCGGCGAGCTCCGCCACTCGCCATCTCCGGCCGCCACCTCGTCGGACTCGGGCCGGAGCCCCTTGCTGCGCCGCCCACTCTGCCCGGAGCTTCCTGATGCCGCCAACGCCGAGCGCCGGCGCCGCCCCGCGAGGTCTCGGCCTTCCCGCGCCCAAGCTCCACCCGGCCGCCGCCATCGTCTTCGTCAAGTCCGGCGAACCACGGCCACTGCGCCCTGCTACAGTAGATCGCTAGATCTGGATCTGAGATCCGCGGATGACTTTTCCTCTCGAAACCCTAACTTTTTAGCATTTTTCTGCATGCCATAACTCCGCATCCGTAGCTTCGATTCGTGCGTGTAGCATATCAAAATGTTCGTCTCGATGAGTACATCATTTATCTCATTGCATCATTTTCATTTGAGCTCATCTTGATGTCCACAATGTCGTTGGAAGAGGGCTATGTGATGATTGTGTCAGATCTTTTTCAGCAAATGCACTTTTGTCATTTTTGCCATGTTTAATCTGTGCATGCTATGATCCTGAGCTCTACATGTGTTTTGTAGAATGCCATGTCATCATTACAGGGTTGTATGCCATGTATTTTTGTGATCTGTTTGGTGACTATCACAAGCATGCATAGTAGCTTACTCGATGATGCTGATTTCAGGGACTTAGAATTTCACCAAGTCCTTGTCCTGTTATTGTTTTTATGCCATATGTTCATGTTGTTTTCTAGTGATCCGTGCCTCTTTTGAGGATGATCAGTAAGGATGTTTTGTTAATATTGTTGTGCGCTATCCATCCATGCCTTTGTTTCCAATTATGGAGCACCCTATCTTGAGTCAATCAAGCTCTACTTTTGCTATGAAATGTTCCTGGCAAATTGTTAACATGTTTAGCGATTTTGCCGAGCTTGTTGTAGTTGATCCGTGCATGCTATGTTGTTGTTCGTGCCATGTCTAGCTTCTATGCCATGTCTTCTTGATGGATGTATGCTTAGTTTGTCATGCCATGCTTTGTAGTGAGTGCATCAAGCTCGTAAACATGCCTACTTGTTAATCTGTTTTGCATGCTCCAGTTTTTCACCAAGTCTGAATCTGTTTATGTTTTTGCTATGTTGACATGCTTGCAATTGTATTCTCTGATCCCTTTTGGCTTAAGGTCACTAAGGGACTTTTGTTATATGCTTTGAGTAGATTCATGCCATGCCTTGCTTTGCCATGATATGGTCCTGTAGCATGTTGTTTCATTGCTCTAAAGTTTGCTTCCTGATGATAAATTTCTGACTTGCTGTTAATTTCACTAAGTCTGAAACCTGTTATCATTTGCTCTTTTGTCATGCTTGTCTAAACCTGTTAATCAGTGAATTAGCCGTAGCTTAGGGTTCATCTTTTGTCAAGCATCATGAGTGGATCCCTTCCATGTATTTTGTTGCAATATTTGAGTGCTTTAGCATATTTATCTTGATGCACTTAGATGGCTACTTGTTGTTTATTGCAGACCGGTGCCATATTTGTTTTGCTTGCCATTTCGCAACCGTGCATCCGATTCCGGTGATCTTTATATCGATTTCAACCAAAATCAACTCCTATTTCCAGTGGCACTCTTGGATTTACAAGTTGAGGCCAGGTTCAATCATTCCTTTCCAAATCATGCATATGCACCGCATACCGCATATCATGCCATGTTCATGTGTTAGTTGTTTACTATGTTGTGTGCTTCTTTCCGGTGTTGCTTCTTCGGGTTGGTTCTGATAACGTGCATTTGTGAGGATCCGTTCGACTACATCCGCTTGTCTTCTTCATGGACTCGTTCTTCTTCCTTGCGGGACTTCTGGCAAGATGACCATACCCTCGAAATCACTTCTATCTTTGCTTGCTAGTTGCTCGCTCTTTTGCTATGCCTATGCTGTGATACCTACCACTTGCTTATCATGCCTCCCATATTGTTGAGCCAAGCCTCTAACCCACCTTGTCCTAGCAAACCGTTGTTTGGCTATGTTACCGCTTTGCTCAGCCCCTCTTATAGCGTTGTTAGTTGCAGGTGAAGATGAAGTTTGTTCCATGTTGGAACATGGCTATGTTGTTCCTTGTTGTAACATGATTATTTGTTTGGGATATCACAATATCTCTTATTTAATTAATACATCTATATACTTGGTAAAGGGTGGAAGGCTCGGCCTTATGCCTGGTGTTTTGTTCCACTCTTTCTGCCCTAGTTTCCATCATATCGGTGTTATGTTCCCGGATTTTGCGTTCCTTACGCGGTTGGGTTATAATGGGAACCCCTTGACAGTTCGCCTTGAATAAAACTCCTCCAGCAATGCCCAACATTGGTTTTACCATTCACCACCTAGCCTTCTCTTTCCCTTGGGTTCTGCAGACTCAAGGGTCATCATTATTTTAACCCCCCCGGGCCAATGCTCCTCTGAATGTTGGTCCAACCTGTCAGCCGCCGGTGGCCACTAGGGGCAACTCTGGGCTGGCCTACCGGAAGTTTGGACAATCTGAGTGTGCCCTGAGAACGAGATATGTGCAGCTCCTATCGGGATTTGTCGGCACATTCGGGCGGTGTTGCTGGACTTGTTTTACCATTGTCGAGGATGTCTTGTAACCGGGATGCCGAGTCTGATCGGATTGTCTTGGGAGAAGGAATATCCTTCGTTGACCGTGAGAGCTTGTGATGGGCTAAGTTGGGACTCCCCTGCAGGGATTTGAACTTTCAAAAGTCGTGCCCGCGGTTATGGGCAGATGGGAATTTGTTAATGTCCGGTTGTAGAAAACCCGAAGTTGATCTTAATTAAAATACATCAACCGCGTGTGTAACCGTGATGGTCTCTTCTCGGCGGAGTCCGGGAAGTGAACACGGTGTTGGAGTTATGCTTGACGTAGGTTGTTCTAGAATCACTTCTTGATCATAGTTTCTCGACCGGGCTTTGCCTTCTCTTCTTGCTCTCATTTGCGTGTGTTAGCCATCAAATATGCTAGTCGCTTGCTGCAGCTCCACATCATACCTTTGACCCTACCTATAAGCATAAATAGTCTTGATCGCGAGGGTGTGAGATTGCTGAGTCCCCGTGACTCACAGATACTTCCAAAACCAGTTTGCAGGTGCCGATGTTATCGAGCAGGTGACGCAACCAAGCTCAAGGAGGAGCTCGATGAAGATCTTATCCATTGTGTTGTTCCATTTCAGTTGATCAGTAGTGGAGCCCAGTCGGGAAGATCGGGGATCTGTGTAGCATGTGGGGTAGTCTTCTTTTTATTTTGCTTCCGTAGTCGGACCTTGTTTGTATCTGGATGAAGTAATGCTTTATTCATGTAATTGTGTGAAGTGGCGATTATAAGCCAACTATGTATCTTTCTCCCTTATGTATTACATGGGTTGTGTGAAGATTACATCACTTGCGACATTGCTTTCAATGCGGTTATGCATCTAAGTCGTGCTTCGACACGTGGGAGATATAGCCGCATCGAGGGCGTTACACCTAGCCCCCTCCGGTGTCTATATAAACCGGAGGGTTTTAGTCCGTAGGACAACAGACAATCATACCATAGGCTACCTTCTAGGGTTAGCCTCTAAGATCTCATGGTAGATCAACTCTTGTAATAGTCATATCATCAAGAACAATCAAGTAGGACGTAGGGTATTACCTCCATCAAGAGGGCCCGAACCTGGGTAAACATCGTGTCCACTGCCTCCTGTTACCATCCGCCTTAGACGCACAGTTCGGGACCCCCTGCCCAAGATCCGCCGGTTTTGACACCGATAGTGGACTTGCCCGATGATCGTCAAGCCATTCAAAATAAATGGATCTTCAAGAGGAAGACGGACGCTGATAGTAGTGTTACCATCTACAAAGCTTGAATTGTCGTAAAAGGTTTTCGATAAGTTCAAGGTGTTGACTACGATGAGATTTTCTCACTCGTATTGGTGCTTAAAAGTCTGTTCGGATCTTGTTAGGAGTTGCCGCATTTTATGAAATCTGGCAAATGGATATCAAAACTACATTCCTTAATGGATTTATTAAAGAAGAGTTCTATATGATGCAACCAGAAGGTTTTGTCAATCCTAAAGATGCTAACAAAGTGTGCAAGCTCCAGTGATCCATCTATGGACTGGTGCAAGCATCTCGGAGTTTGAATATACGCTTTGATGAGTTGATCAAAGCATATAGTTTTATATAGACTTTTGGAGAAGCATGTATTTACAAGAAATTGAGTGGGAGCTCTATAGCATTTCTGATATTATATGTGGATTACATATTGTTGATCGGAAATGATACTGCATTTCTGGATAGCATAAAAGGATACTTGAATAAGAATTTTTCAATGAAAGACCTTGGTGAAGCTTCTTACATATTGGGCATCAAGATCTATAGAGATAGATCAAGACGCTTGATAAATTTTTCAATGAGTACATACCTTGGCAAGTTTTTGAAGTAGATCAAAATGGAACAGTCAAAGAAGGAGTTCTTGCCTGTGTTGCAAGGTGTGAAGTTGAGTAAAGACTCAAAACCCGACCATGGCAGAAAATAGAAAGAGAATGAAAAGTCATTCACTATGCCTCATATGTTCTATAAAGTATGTTATGCTGTGAACCAACCCTATTGTGTACCATGCCATGAGTTTGGCAAGGGGGCGGGTATGACATTAATCCAGGAGTGGATCACTGGAAAACGGTCAAAATTATCCATAGAAGACTAAGGAGATATTTCTCGGATATGGAGGTCATAAAGAGTTCGTCGTAAAGGGTTACATCGATGCAAGCTTTAACACTGATCCGGATGACTCTAAGTCCCAATCTAGATACATATTGAAAGTGGGAGAAATTAGCTAGAGTAGCTCCATGCAGAGCATTGTAGACATAGAAAATTTGCAAAATACATATGGCTCTGAATGTGGCAGACCCGTTGACTAAACTTCTCTCACAAGTAAAACATGATCACACCTTAGTACTCTTTGGGTGTTAATCACATAGCGATGTGTACAAGATTATTGCCTCTAGTAAACCCTTTGGATATTAGTCACATGGCGATCACATAAAGATGTGAACTATTGGTGTTAAATCACATGACGATGTGAACTAGATTATTGACTCTAGTGCAAGTGGGAGACTGAAGGAAATATGCCCCAAAGGCAACAATAAATTTGTTATTTATATTTCCTTATATCATGATAAATGTTTATTATTCATGCTAGAATTGTATTAACCGGAAACTTAGTTCATGTGTGAATCCATAGAAAAACAGAGTGTCCCTAGTATGCCTCTACTTGACTAGCTCCTTAATCAAAGATAGTTAAGTTTCCTAGCCATGGACATGTGTTTTCATTTGATGAATGGGATCACATCATTAGAGAATGATGTGATGGACTAGACCCACCCGCTAGCTTAGCACTATGATCGTTTAGTTTATTGCTATTGCTTTCTTCATGACTTATACATGTTCCTATGAGTATGAGATTATGCAACTCCCGAATACCGAAGGAACACTTAGTGTGCTATCAAACGTCACAATGTAACTGGGTGATTATAAAGATGCTCTACAGGTGTCTTCGATGGTGTTTGTTGAGTTGGCATAGATCGATATTAGGATTTGTCACTCCGGTTGTCGGAGAGGTATCTCTAGGCCCTCTCGGTAATGCACATCACTACAAGCCATGCAAGCAATGTGACTAATGAGTTAGTTGCAGGATGATGCATTACAGAACGAGTAAAGAGACTTGCCGGTGATGAGATTGAACTAGGTATGATGATATCGACGATCGAATCTCGGGCAAGTAACATACCGATGACAAAGGGAACAACGTATGTTGTTGTGCGGTTTGATCGATAAAGATCTTCGTAGAATATGTAGGAACCAATATGAGCATCCAGGTTCCGCTACTGGTTATTGACCTGAGATGTGTCTCGGTCATGTCTACATAGTTCTCGAACCCGTAGGGTCCGCACGCTTAACATTCGATGGCGATATGTATTATGAGTTATGTTATTTGATGTATTGAAGGTTGTTCGGAGTCCCGGATGAGATCACGAACATGACGAGGAGTCTCAAAATGGTCGAGAGGTAAATATTCATACATTGGAAGGCTATATTCGGACATTGGAAAGGTTCCGAGTGATTCGGGTATTTTTCGGAGCACGGGGGTGTTACGGGAATTCACCGGGGGAAGTATTGGGCCTTATTGGGCTTTAGTGGAAAGGAGAGAAGGGCCACAAGGGGAGGCAGCATGCCCCCCACGGGCTGGTCCGAATTGGACTAGGAGGGGCGGCGCCCCCCTCTTTCCTTCTCCCTCTCCCTCTCCTTCCTTCTTCTCATACTTGGACTAGGAAAGGGGGAAACCTACTCCTACTAGGAGTAGGAATCCCCCCTTTGGGCGCGCCCCTTGAGGCCGGCCCTCCTCCTCCCCTCCTTTATATATGGGGGAGGGGGCACCCCATAGACACACAAGTTGATCTTTAGCCGTGTGCGGTGCCCCCCTCCATAGTTTTCCACCTCGGTCATATTGTCGTAGTGCTTAGGCGAAGCCCTGCGTCGGTAACTTCATCATCGCCGTCAACACACTGTTGTGCTGACGAAACTCACCCTCAGCCTCAACTGGATCAAGAGTACGAGGGACGTCACCGAGCTGAACGTGTGCTGATCGCGGAGGTGTCGTGCGTTCGGTACTTGATCGGTTGGATCGTGAAGACATTCGACTACATCAACCGCGTTACTAAACGCTTTCTCTTTCGGTCTACGAGGGTACGTAGACACACTCTTCGCTCTCGTTGCTATGCATCTCCTAGATAGATCTTGCGTGATCGTAGGAAATTTTTTGAAATACTACTTCCCCAACAGTAATTGTGTTCGTTGACGGTATAGTTGCACAACAGAGCCCCCTGAGGGTGTCCTAGACTAGCTACCGGCCTATCTCTCGTGAGAGGGATTGGTGGGCCACTCTTGGTTCGTCAATGGAGGGTCGGGCTGCAGGCGACCACGTGGTATGGAAGTAAATCTCCGAAGACTTGACGTATCCTCCAAGACTTGTTAGCAAAGTCAGCATGTTTATCCTCTGACGGTGACCAACCATATGTAACCCTAGATACCCATGGTGTCTATATAAACCAGAGGGTTTGGCCCGTACGGGGGGGACCATTGCCACTATACCCACCTAGGGTCTAGTTCATCTGATCTCGTGGTAGATCAACTCTGTAATTGTCATACACTTACATCAATACAACCAAGTAGGATGTAGGGTTTTACCTCCTCGAGAGGGCCTGAACCTGGGTAAATTGTGTCTATACGTTCCTTGTTACCCATTGATCCATGATCCACAATTCGGGACCCCCTACTCAAGATCTGTCGGTTTTGACACCGATATTGGTGCTTTCATTGAGAGTTCCACTGTAGGATCATCAGAGGATCAATGGCTCACTTAGTCGTCGGCAATGGCATATGCACTGAGGACATTTTTGTGCCCGGCCAGCTCTTTGTGTTTGGCAACATCGTTCTACATGCCAATCTGACTGGTCACCTTGACCAGATCGATAGTTTCGCCCCCGAGCAGGAGATCACGTTCGGGAACCTGGAGTACGTCGCTGACGCTCGGGGTGATCTAATCTTCACTGGTTTCTCGGTTTTACTTGAGGGGCCCAGCCACCCCGGAGCCTTAACTTCAGACCTTCCCCCAATCCCCTCTCCGATTCAGCCTCCATCTCATATCTGGCTTTGAGCTCGGATCCAACCTCCGCGTCCGAGGACCAACGGTCATCCCTGGCCGAACGCACCCCCTATGCAGGCATACCGGAGGTGTGACGCCTCCAATTCAATCGTGCACTAATCATACGCGCAAACGTGTACAATCAAGATCAGGGACTCACGGGAAGATATCACAACACCACTCTACAAATAAAATAAGTGATACAAGCATCATATTACAAGCCAGGGGTCTCGTGGGCTCGAATACAAGAGCTCGATCATAGACGAGTCGGCCAAAGCAACAATATCTGAGTACAGACATAAGTTAAACAAGTTTGCCTTAAGAAGGCTAGCACAAACTGGGTTACAGATCAAAACAGGCCCATGCCTCCTGCCTAGGATCCTCCTAAACTACTCCTGGTCGTCGTCAGCGGGCTGCACGTAGTAGTAGGCACCTCCCGAGTAGTAGTAGTCGTCATCGATAGTGGCGTCTGGCTCCTGGACTCCAACGTCTGGTCGCAGCAAATAGGTATAGGAAAGGGGAAAAGGGGGAGAAAAGCAACCGTGAGTACTCATCCAAAGTACTCGCAAGCAAGGAGCTACACTACATATGTATGCATTGGTATCAAATGGATTAAGGGTATCATATGTGGACTGGACTGCAGAATGCCGAAATAAGAGGGGGATAGCTCGTCCTTTCGAAGACTACGCTTATGGTAACCTCCATCTTGCAGCAGGAGAAGAGAGTAGATGGTAAGTTCACCAAGTAGCATCACATAGCATAATCCTAACCGATGATCCTCCCCTCATCGCCCTGTGAGAGAGCGATCACCTGGTTGTATCTGGAACTTGAAAGGATGTATTTTATGAAGTATCCGGTTCTAGTTGTCATAAGGTCAAGGTACAACTCCAAGTCGTCTTGTTACCGAAGATCACGGCTATTCGAATAGATTAACTTCCCTGCAGGGGTGCACCACATTTCCCAACACGCTCGATCCCCTTTGTCCGGACACACTTTTCTGGGTCATGCCCGGCCTCGGAAGATCAACATGTCGCAGCCCTACCTAGGCACAACAGAGAGGTCAGCACGCCGGTCTAAATCCTATGGCGCAGGGGTCTGGGCCCATCGCCCATTGCACACCTGTACGTTGCGTACGCGGCCGGAAGCAGAACTAGCCCCCTTAATACAAGACCAGGCTTACGGTCCAATCCGGCGCGCGCCACTCAATCGCTGACGTCACAAAGTCTTCGGCTGATACCACGATGTCGAGTGCCCATAACTGTCCCCGCGTAGATGGTTAGTGCGTATAGGCCAGTGGCCAGACTCAGATCAAATACCAAGATCTCGTTAAACGTGTTATCTTGAAATAACCGCGAACACTGACCAAGGCCAGGCCCACCTCTCTCCTAGGTGGTCTCAACCTGCCCTGTCGCTTCGCCACAAAGATCCACATAGAGGGCTGTCGGGAAAGTATGTCCTTCCAGCCCCAATTCGTGAATCAACCGCGGGTACTCCTCAAGCCGACCCGTCTTTTGTCACCACAAGTATCATATATTATGTATAAGTATATACCCGTGACCACCTCCCGAGTGATCACGGCTCGACATTATAGCATGGCAGATGGACAAGAATGTAGGGCCACTGATGGTAAACTAGCATCCTATACTAAGCATTTAGGATTGCAGGTAAGGTATCAACAGTTGTAGCAACAATGACAGGCTATGCATCAGAATAGGATTAATGGAAAGCCGTAACATGCTACCCTACTCTAATGCAAGCAGTAGAGAGAAGAGTAGGCGATATCTGGTGATCAAAAGGGGGGCTTGCCTGGTTGCTCTGGCAAGAGAGAGGGGTCGTCAACACCGTAGTTGAACTGGGGTCGCCGGCAGTCTCGGGGTCTACCGGAAAGAAGTAACGGAGGGGGAACACAATAAATAATAGAGCAATCAAAACAACACAAAGCAAGACGCGACAATACGTTGTGCTAGGGGTAACCTATCGCAGGGATAGGTGATACCGGCGAAGGGAGGAAACATCCGGGTAAATATTTCCAGTGTTCGGCGTTTTCGGACAAACGGACCGAAGGAGGAAAGTTGTGTGCTCTCTATGCTAGGGATGTGTGGCGGACAAACGGGTTGCGTATTCAGATTTGTCTCGTCGTTCTAAGCAACTTCCATGTACAAAGTATTTTCATCCGAGATACAGATTATTTTATATTAATTTTTAAAGTTTAAATTCATTTTCTGGAAAAAAAATTGAATTGTTTAAATCGAACTAAAGGCAGAATGTGCATTTGTTACCTAATGTTATCCTAGCCTATGTGTATGACAGTGGGACCCAAGGGGCTGGTCAACCATTTTACTTTGACTGGTCAAAGGTGAGATATGGCCCACATGTCATAGGCATCTAAATTAAATTAGTGTCTAGATTAGAATGGGGCCACATGTCATAGGCTATTAGGCTAATCTAGCACTAAACTCATACTGACTAAATAGCAGAATTAATCCTAGGACTAATCTAGCTAATTAAATTAGACCTAACTAGTTTGGGCCGGCCGCACACACTCACACACACGTGCACTCACACGGCACACTCAGACACACCACGCTGCATACACACACAGCACACAACACACGATGCTAAAGGTTAAATATTATTAGAAGATAGCATTTTGTGATTTTCATAGGACTTAAACCATGCATCAAATGTATTTGGTCCAGTGGGATAAAATGGAGTTTGTCAAGTATACTACCTTCCCATATTTCTTTCACTCTTGTTAATAGTTGTTTAAACGCAGTTTAGAGGCTGTCTAGAGGGTTAGTCATTGCAAATTTAGGAAAGCTAGCTAGTAGGTACAGTAGCTAGCAGTTCAGAAGCGGCAGTAGCAACGGAGAAGCAAAGAGCAGCAGTAGTGGTTATGAGCAACAAGCAGCAACGGCAACGTGGGCGCGAGGCCCTTACGAGGCAGCGCCGGCGAGTGGTGGTGGCCGGATGCTGGCGTGCAGTGGGCGAGACTCGGCGGCGGGGGCAGGCGGAGGCGAGGCGCATGCAGCTGTAGCAGGTGGGCGTGGCGCTAGGCAGCAGTAGGCGGCGGCAGCAGTAGAGCAAAGTAGCAGCGAGCATCGGGCGCCGGCAAGCACGCGCACAACGCGCGGCCATGGACGTGCAGGCACGCGGGTACAGAGTCGGGGTGTGACGACCGCAAGCAGGGGAACACAGCGGGTCAGGGGAGCGGCCAAGGGAAACGCGGGTGCGCGCGGTGGCGCTGTCGTTGGCGCGTGTAGGCGATGTTGTGGGCGCGACGACAGATCGGGGAGCACGTCGACAGGGGCTATGTCCGGCGGCGGCTATGGGTGATGTTCGGCAACGGGGATAGAGGAGAAAAGGGGGAAGGGATGCGCGGCTCACCGGGAGCCTGTAGGTGTGTAGGAGTGGGCTCGGGGACGGCTCGTGGTGGCCGGCATTGGAGAAGATCGACGGCGAACGGTAATGGTGATCCGAGGAAGAAGACGAAGTAGGCAACGGCGCGATGCAAGGCCCCGGGCTCGATCCAGTGGTGAGGGAGACGAAGGCGAGGGCGGCGAAGCTCCAGGAAGTGGTGGCGCAGCGCAGGGATGTAGCCAACCACGGGGACGATGATGACAAGGCGATGACCACGCGCGGTGAGATGCGGGATCGTGCAAATGAGGGCGTG